>NW_016107641.1:1085708-1093920 GCF_001604975.1 Cebus imitator | reverse complement strand
GCTGTACAATTTCCAGGTGTGGTCTCTGTTAACTTAAAACTCACATAATTTATAAATTTAGGAAGGAGACTTTATTTTTCATAAAGGGTTGCAACTTACCTACTGGCCATCTGCAGGCTGGGAAACATAGCCTCTGGTAGACTCCAAAAGGCAGGCACTTTGAGGGAAGGCAAGAATTTACGCTGAATAGATTAGCTAAGTAGGCTTACAGGAAGAGCTATGAATATTCACAAAGAGGGTCCTGATGCATGCCTACTGAATATCATATGGGTCCATGTGACCCATATTCACTATGGACTAGGGGCTTAACATTGAAATGCATTACAGGTAGGCCCTATACAGCAGTAGGTGAAGCAGGGACATGAAGGCACTCCGTGTGCAGCCTCTTGTTAACCGCTCAGAGCCAGTGATTGGTCATCTTTTAACAGGAGAGTTACTGACATCTGTCTCTTGTCCAATCAAAGCTGTAGTTGCAACTTGTGGACCAGGGATTGGGGATCAGTTAGTCAAGGTCTAATGTTGAGCTACAGTTGTTTTAGCACTTGTTTCTTGGGGCCAGTGCCTGTTTAACTGCTAGCGAAAAAGAAAACCCTGTGGCAGTTAGAACATCATTTATTCTTTAAGTGTAGGGGTGTGTGACTTAACAGTTGGCTGAATGGCCTTGGGTCTTATTTATACTTTAGTATCTTATTGCCATAAAGTTAGTCGATCGCTACTGTAACATTAATGCTGGTCAGATGTTGTGTCTAAACTGAAGAAGGGAGGGGATATAACAAGGCATGCCTGGCCTCCTATCATGGCCAGGAACTCAGTTTTTAATGTTTCTCTAGGTTTCCTTTGGCCAAGAGTGTATTTGTTCAGTCAGGTGGGGGCATTAGGATTTAATTTTTAGTTCTCATCCCTAAGAAGCCAAACAAGTTTCTGCTTTGCTCTGCAAAGCTGCCACCCTGCTATCAGAATGCTTGAACATACCACAGAATGATGAGGAAGCATGGAGGTGAGAAAGACCACATGGCCTAGATGAATGGGTGAGGCTTTCCTTCCTGGACCTCTAGCCCAGCTCAGCTGCCTGCCTAATACAGCTGTGTCAGTGACTCTGGACCATGCTATATGGAACAGAAGAACCATCCACTGATCCCTGCCATGGAATCATGACAAATAATGAATCACTGTTTTGTAGGCAATAAGTTTTGGAGCTTTCTTACACAGCAGTAGATGATTGAAACAATTTAGGAATGAGTATTATCACCACTGTCCCAATAAGGAAACTGAGGCACAAAGAGGTTAGGTGACTTTCTTAAGATGCAGAGAAATTAGAAGGGAGGAGAAGCCCTGCCAAGTTTTTCCATGGTCAGACCAGGTCACTCTGGAGAGTGAGGGTCCCCTCAAGCCACTATATTTTCAGGAACAAGGCAGCAAGGATGAGAGGGGTCTGAATTCCTGTCCATAGGAGGAATAACTGAATAAGTCATCTGGAGAAAAGAAATCTTGCCAAAGGTAGTAGATAAAGCACTGAATCCTCTTATGAACAAGACCAGAAGACAAATGAACGGACTCCCCAATTTGCCCTCTGCCTTCCATTCCATACTTCATTCCATGATGGAGTAGTCTACTGGGCAGTAGTGAGATTCAGTCCCTGGTGCTGGACAAATAGAAGTCAAACTATCCCTTGGCTAAGTGGCTTGGAGAAGAGCTGGCCGCTGGGTAAGAATTTGGTGAGAGACAATCTCCAAGAGCCCTCTCAACTCTGAAAGACAAAAGTTCAGCCGAGACCTTGTAAGGCAAAGAGGAATGGAGACACAAGAACTACATTCGGCCAAACCATAGTAGTTTTCAGAAATTCCACCATAGATGAGTATAAAATGAGGCCAAAGAAGCAGGTACGCTCTGGGGGTCTGGCCAGAGCAGGGCAGCTTCCCAGAAGTCCCTCTGTGGGCGCCCCTGGCGGTCCTCGGTGGTCATTTTGTGCAGAGCGTTTGGAAGCCTGGCTCCCCAGTTGGGTCGGCTGAAGGTTTCTGGGGAGACACAGTTGGTGGCAAGAAAGCTGATGGATGCAGACCTTGATGTCATGGGGCCCTTGAAGATGGCGTCACCCATGGATCTCATTTTTCTTGGTGAATTTGCCCCTGATCTTCTGAGAACCGCTGAAGAGTATGACTTCACTGCCTCCTTCCTACTACCCACCTGCAAGACTCTGTCCACAAAAGAACAAGCAACTTATCACCTGCCAAGCTGCTCCCATAGCTCTTGCCACAGCCAATCTCAGTCGATCCATCTACACTCAGGAAAAACAAACCTGAGCATAAAAGAAAGGCACTGATGCATCCCACAGCCCCTCTCTGCCCCAGGATGAGCCAGCGATGATTGAAAAGTGTCTTCTGCAGCACGTTAGAGAGCACCTTGAGTTAATTAGGAACTGAGCTTCACACTCCTATTAGTGCAGCAGAAGAAAAATTAAACAATAAATATTTTCTTGTTTAAAATGTCCTGAGGGACAACTTGAAATGCTTCTTTTGTGAAGAATTACTCACTGGAGTCATTAAAAAGGAGAGAGGTATCATTTATTTAGGTTCAACTATGAGACTTCATGGCTTTTTTAAAGGGATGCTATATTTTTGAAGCTATTTTAGAACCATAACTTCCCACTATTAAACATATCAAAATGAAAATTCTATTCAAGCAAGTTATTTTAAATCAAATATAAATGTATTTACTCAATTGAAATTGGCAGTAGCAGCCGTGTTTTTAAATAAATTTCAAACAATATTTAGTTAAAACCATTTTTTCTGCACATCAAAGAATAATGCAAGATTTAAGTAATCATACAAAAACACATTTTCAGGTTTATATGATACCATCCTGCAGGGTTCTGAGAGCGGGTCCCTGAAATGACTGCATCAGCAACATCTGGGCACTAATGTATGGATAGCAAAATTCTGCCTCTGTTCTAGGAAAAGGAAATCAAGTTAGAAGAGGCCTGATGACACCTCAAGAGTAAATAAATCACAAGTGACAGTGTCTTGGTTGCCCCCTAATTGTCTGGCACCCAGAGGTACACTGCCTACAAGACGGATCTTCACCTTCTAAAAGTGACTACTTTTGTGTTTCCTCCAGTGTTGCCGGTAGTAATGAGCTTCTCTTGGGGTCTGCTAATTTAAGTCAGCACAGATATTAGTTTACAGCACTTAAATGTCTCCCACTCATAACAGAGCAATCCTTTGGCTTTCATCTCAACCCAGTTAGTTTACAGTAATAGGTAGAAGACTGATTGTTAAATTACATGTTTTATCAATTACAAGGCAGAAAAATGAATTAAAGCAGCATGGGAAACATATTTTATTCATTGTTTCAGAAGAGTATAACTTACTTTTCATTGTGTTTGGAGCATTCTAGCTCCTTAATGCATTGGTGAAATACCGAGTTACAGTTGATCAGCATAATGGAGGTGGTTTGGAAGGACTGCCTAGGATGATGGGTACATTTCCCAAATGGACTGCGGCCTTTGCAAAAGATGGGGATGAGGTGTGCCTTCCTCAGCAAAATGCCAAACCCTTGGCAGCAGTCAGCCCAGCAGATCAGCCTGCACAGCCAGGGCAGGTCAATGCAAAAGTGTCTGGACCATGCTACTCAGGCTAACCTGTGCCCAACTAAGCAGCATGGCAGCCTCTCTCACAGAGACACCATATACCCCAGAGCATGGCACTAGTTTCAGGGCCTTCCAGAAATAAGACAGAATCAAACCATTTCCGGCCAAAGGAGGGCCCCACCCACTCCAAGGAGGGGCCCTGGACCTAGCATCAGCATGTCCCAAAGGTGTATTTTGAGCAGAAAAAAATCTTCCAAGAGAGTATGCTCTTAGGCTTAGGACAGGACTCCAGACAGCATCAGTGCTCCCAGTCTGAGCAGCTGGGTCTGTTCATCATGGACAGAGAAGGCTGGAAACGCTGTACAACCCTGGAAAACATGGCGAGCACCATGGCATGGGAGAGCAGGCCTGTGTTCAGTGTGCCAACCCAGGCAGTGGAGAGGCCTGTGTCCCCATGGGCTTCTCCTGGTGGAGGTGTGGGCCAGGCAGCACCTACCAAGACCTCCCAGTTCTGGAAGAACAGGAGAGGCTGTTTCACACCCAGCCGGCAGGCTCTGAAGACTGAGCATCACAGTGGTACAGCATTCAACACCCACATTCACCTTAGTCCCAGATAAGAGAGAATACTAGAAAGAAGTGGGTGACCACTTCCTTCTGGAGAGGCTCAGAGCATATGCCCTCTGTGTAAGGGTTATCGCTGAGTTTAAAACAAGGAAACTGAGGCCAGCACAAAAAGATTAAATGCCAATTTATTCAGCTCCCAGGCGAGGTTCTGTGGTCCCAGGGAAAGGGGCCAGGGAAGTCACGCCTGACTCTTCTGGGCCTAGAGTTTTATAGGGAGTGAAAGCATTTGATTGGTTGCAGGGAAACAGGGCATGGTCGGGGCAGGCTGCTATTGGTAGGTAGGCAGGATTTTCCAATGGTGGGCTAGGTGCCGAGTGCAGAGCTTAGTGCTGAGTGCAGAGGGGTTTTCCAAGGCGGGCTAGGTGCCGAGTGCAGAGCTTAGTGCCGAGTGCAGAGGGGTTTTCCAAGGCAGGCTAGGTGCCACGTGCAGAAGTGGGCGTGTCCGAGCTCCCAACGAGGCAACCGGCCTTACACTCTGGGGGCTGGTTCTCTGTGAACACACCTGCCTCAACTGTGGTGTCTGATGCAGCCACCAAACACCATGGGCAGCCAGAGAGACTTGGCTTATCTGAGTTTCCCCCTACCTCTTCATATGAAACACTGGATATTTCAGGGGACATAGAGGCCTACCATATGGTCCAGTGAGCCAAGGAGGAAGCAGGGTCATTTGCACACTCCCAGGATCTCATGCTGCCCAAGGGATGTCATTCAGCCAGTAATGGGTATGGGGCCACAACCCCTCTTGGACAGTGATCTAGATCAGTCTTTTCTGGGCTCCTTCCAATGCTTCAGTCCAAAAGGTCAGGCAGGAAGCGGGTACTACACAACAACCACAGCTTGATCCAGAACCTAGACATACCATGCTCAGTTCTTCTAACTATCGGAGTAAGATAGCTCCCATTGCCCCAAGGCCCCTAGCGTCAAAGTAGATAAGCCTGACCTCTCCTTTCTTTTTCCCAACATCCAATCCAAGGAGTAAGGAAATCATCATTATTAGCTAAATGGATATAGCAGCATGGAAATACAGCTTTTAATTAGTGCTATGATTTTATAACTTCTTTGTGCATGTGGCCAGGTGATCAGCTCAGGACAAAATTCTCTAACACTTATCTTCTCAGAATAACATCTAATTAGTACAATGAACAATGTTCAATGTCCTCAAGATCCCAGCAGCTACAGACAATAAAAGTTTACCTCTTGCTGCAGTAATGTCCACAGTGGGCCAGATGTTGGCCTCATCTGTCTCTGTGGTCCCCAAGGTTGACTCAGCAGGAGAGGTAGGAGAGAAGATTGGATCACTGGCAGTTTTTAAAGCACCAGGCCTGGAAGTGGATGCTGTCACTCCTGCCTAATCCCACTGGCCAGAACCCTGTCACATGGCCCCAACCTAAGCACAAAGCAACCCATGGAGATTTGGTGACACTAATGGTCTGTCTCAAATGTGTTGTGAAACCATGTGCACCTTGGCCTCTCCTCCCTTCTCCCAGGGCAAGCTAAACACTAGAGGATTCAGGAGGTCCCTGGGGTAAGCCTTCCATTCACTGGTCATTCCCACATTAATCCTGCCGCGTCCCTGCGGCACTACTCAGCCCCCAGCCCCAGGCTGCCACCACGACCGGGACACTAGTACCAGTGACTCTTCTGAATGTGACATGGCATCTCATTCTCATGAGCATGGTCGCAGGCATTAGAACGCTCACATGAATGACAGGACTGAAAGGAAGGGAGGCTGAGCCCAAGGCCACTGGGTGAGGACTACCAGTACAGCCTCAACAGCAGGATCTTCTGCAGGGCTCAGGAATCCAGTGAGATGAGGCTGCCCAAAGGGGTAAACCCCAGGAGTGACTCAGGGCAAGTCAGGGGCACGCTATTTGGCACGGAGTCTAGTGCGAGGTCCTGGTTTACCATGGAACTAACCACAGAGCAACCAGGACTTAGCAAAGAGGACCTACTCACCCTGGAAGGGGCACTCCCTGGGGTTTGGAAGAGACTGTTATCTCTGAGCCCTGAAGGTTCTTGAGGGCTCCACCAGGGCTTCCAGCTTAGCCTGAAAGTCTGTCCCAAGTCTCAGGCCCCAGGTCCTGGGCTCACTCATGGCTCCCAGCTGGACTTCCACAGGCTCAAGGCCTGGGCTGTGCAGCCCTGGGAGTAAGGGCTTTAGGGGCAGTGGCCAGTTGGAAAGGATCAGGAAGGTGCAGGGAGCAGGTGCTCTGACTTTAAAGCCCCTGCTCTCTGCAGAACATGGTGCTGACCTCAACACACTGTCCCTGTGGCACACCACGTGTGCTGAAGATTTTCTAAGAGGACCACATGTAGCCTCATGACACAGAAGTAGGACACTCCCAGGGCTGACCTGCTGACTGCAGGCATGTGGATCATAGCAAGTGCATTTGGAGTTCACAGGTGACAGCGTCACTGTGGAATCTGTTGGAAGAAGCTTCAGGAGAAAGTCATCAGCAAGGAAAGAGGCTAGACAAATGATTTGTCTCAACTCCTTAAGGAGCGAACATTCCTTAACCAAAAACCCATTTGTCTCCAATTTTTACACTGCCTTTTAAAATCTGCATTCTGGACAGTCATGGGGCATGGCTACAGGCTCCTGTGATAAGGCACCAGGGAGGATGCTTCCCTCCTTGGCACTGAACTTCATTCTGATCTGTATTATTTACGTAAAACTCAGAGGTTCAGTTCCTGGCTGGGTGTCAGATGGATAAAGCTTTTTAAGATTGATCTGAGGCCCCAATCAGAATTACCAGAGATAAGGAACCCTGGGTGACTGCTTTCTAAAACATGGCTACAGTTTTCCAAGATGCTGCTGTGGAGGATCTTATCAAAAGGCTTGTTAAAAAGTATTTTAGAAGTTGTTTCTTCAGGCAGTCTCCTTCTACACAAGGTGAAAAATGAAGACTTCCCAGAGAGCCAGTCTTTGATCAGGTTGAAAAGAGCTGAATTCAGACAGCAAAGACCTCAAACTATCACAAACTTCAAAGGCAGGCCAATGGGAGGACTGTAGACATCCTGAGCCCTGCAGGAGGTCCCCAGGGACTGTGATCATACACCAGGAAGCAGGCACTACCTTCCCCATGCTGGGACTCCTAAAGTCTGTGGCACACTCATTTCATGGCACAAGCAATGATATTATTAGAGGAGGGGAGATTATTCCTACGAACAGACCAAACAAGTGATACAGTGACCAAAATGGGTTTTGAAGCCGTATTATAATAAGAATTCATATTTGTATAGGCCTATAGGCCCTTGGTGCTTGTACAGCACTATCTCAGATGATCCAGTGATGAATCCAAGACAATTATCTTCATTTTTACAGATAAAGAAACAAGGCCTCAGCCTGTGAAAGGTGAAACACACCTGCCTGTGTTCTACATAAGCGACAATGTCACAGTAATTACAAACCCCTATAATAATTCTCGGTGTTTCTATCTATTCCCACTCCTATAAAATGTTCATGCACAGACTCTACTTCTTGACCCTATAATAATGCATAATTACAGCAACAGCACGTACTCTCACCGGGCACTAAGCCTGGGGAAATCCTCAAAACACCTCCACATTGCAGAGGAGGAAAAGGAGATTCGCCCGGGTTGCACGAGTGTTGATGGTGGAGTACCTGTCTGACCCTGACCTCCAGTCATGAGCTCACGCTAAACCTCTGCAGCATGGCCCTTTCTTAAGATGCTGTCGCCCTGGATACCTGCTACAGCCCAGCTTCATTCCACATTCTCTGCTCACTTCATCCCATTCAATTCTCATAGGTCTGTGAGGGAGATGCCACTACCCCATTTAACAGAGAGAAAAACTGAGTCTGAACTTGTCCTGACATTTATTATGACTATGCAGTGGTGTCAGGATTAAAACCAGATCTGTCTGAGGCTAAAATCTGTGAAGTTTCCATGATGGTCTCACACCATCTCAGATTTATAATGTAATTAGTGCTTATCTTTTTACAATTTGAGTGAGTTCTGGTTACGAGGCATCTGACTAGAG
>NW_016107641.1:1002525-1085423 GCF_001604975.1 Cebus imitator | reverse complement strand
GACTCCATCTCAAAAAAAAAAAAAAAGAAAAAGAAATCTTTGTCGTATTGCTATTGTTAATCTCATTTTCTCCTCTGGACTAAGCTGAAGGCTTCCGGATCATCCAGTGATCTGGGGACTGTTCCCAAGACAATGATTCTTTGCAAAATGAGCTGTGGCAGCATCCTGATGTGAGCAGGGGTTCCCTGCAGGCAGGGTTGTGTGCAGACCCTGATCAGAGGACCTGGAAAGTACTTGCCACTTGATTTCAGTCTGAGGAAGCTTGAGGGGACTGTCACCCTAAATGCTTGCAGAAGAGAGAAGGAAAAATCACTCTTTGTTTTCTGGAAATGATAGATGGGCATTCCAGGCTGCAAAAACACTGTGCAGGCTGACCTGGTCCCGACACATGAGGTCAGAGAGTATGATGGTAATCAGGTGGCAGCAGCCCGTGGCTGGGGCATGGGAAGTGCTGTATGCATTAGCTGATCGCTTTTCTTTTCAACTTTAACGTTATTTAAATTTTATGTTGATGCAAACGTTACAGAGCAAAACATGAAAGCTCCTTCACCATTCCCACCACTCCCTCCCAGAGGGTATGATTTCTGTGCTATTTCTAAAGGTTAACATGTAACTTGTAGGCTCTGGGGAGAGGACAGTAACAGACATTAGGACGGAATTGTATTAATATTATTTTTCTGGTGTCTTATTTCTTAGTAATTCATCTTAGAAACCTTTGGTATGTACCTCATTCTGGTATGGTCTTACCAGAAATGATTTAATCACTCCCCTATGACCGAGGAACAAGTTGTTTTGCATTTTGTGCAGTAAAAAAGGTTACACTGAGGATTGTTATGCATACGTTTTTATGCATTAGTTTTTCCTTAGAACAAATTTCTTAAAATTCAACACAAGGACATTTTATTTTAAAATTGTTTTGGACATTGCAAAATTGCTTTCAAAAAGTCTTTATCAAATTATGTTCCATCAGAAGTATATGAGAATGCCCATTTCTGCATGCTGTTCCTACTACATGGTCATTAAGTACTGACCACCTTTTAAATAGAGAATCTTATGACATATTTATTGACCATTTGTATTTCTTCTATTAATTTCTTGTTAACACCCTTTACCCATTTTACTATTGGGTTGTCTTTTAATGACATTTTATTTACTTATATTGGATAACCCAATATGTCCAAAAATCAGCATTTCAACAAGTAATCAATATAAGTTATTAATGAAATATTTCACATCTTTTGTAGTAAATCTTTAGAATCCACTTATAGCATATCAGATTTACATACCAAGTTTTTATCAAATACATGTGATGTGTATTTAGATCTTATCAAATTTGAAGTAGATTCACGTGCCCAAATTGGTTCAGCTATACTGTAGTAGGTAGAATAATGGCTCCCCAAAAGATATGCCTGTCCTAATCCCTGGAATATGCGAATATGTTATGTTACATGTTAAGCATTTAATTAAGGTTGCAGATTGAGTTAAGGTTGCTAACCCTCTAACTTTAAAGAAATTACCCTGGATTATCCAGGTGGATCTAATATAATCACAAGGGTTCTTTAGAGTGGAAAGGGAGGCAGACAAGGAGGTCAGAGGGCAATTTGAAGATGTGAGGCTTTGAAGATAGTGGAAGGGTGCAGGAAGCTTTTAAAAGCTGGAAAAGTAAGAAGCAGATCCTCCCCTAGAGCTCCAGAAGGGACAGCCCTGCCAGCTATTGAATGTAACCCAGTAAGACCATTACAGATTTCTGACCTCCAGAACTGTAAGGAAATGAATTTATCTTGTTTCGAGCCACTACTTTTATAGTAATCTGTTAGGAAATACATATACCTAAAACTTTTTTGATAACTGAATCAAATATCAGGTTTTTCTCAAGAGTTTTATTGAGGTGTAATTGACATACAATGAACTGCACATATTTCATGGACACTGTTTGTTAAGTTTTTAATATAGGTGTACATCTGTGACACTATCACCACAATCAAGGCAACAAACATATCCAGCACTGCCAAAAGCTTCCTTATATTCTGTTGTAATCCCTCCTCCCATTCCCTTTGCCCCTCCTGACACCTGGCCCCAGACTGGTCTGCTTATTTCTCATTTTCTACAATTGTATAGAAATGGAATCACACAGTACTTACTCTGGCTTGTTGTCTATCTTCTTTCCCTGGGCATAATTATTTAGAGAGGCATCCATGTTGCAGCATGCATTAAGAGTTCATTCACTGGTATTGCTGAGTAGTAATGCACTGTATGGATGTACCACAGTTTGCTTATCATTCACCTCATGATGGCCATTTGGGTTACAGACAATTTTTGGATATTATAAATAAAACTGAGAAGATTTGTATACAAATCTCTGTATGGAAATATGCTTCCACATCTCTTGCGTAAATACGTAGGAAGAGAATGGCTGGATCATATCCCAGGTGTATGTTTAACTCTTTTTTTCAACCAGGCTGGAGTGCAGTAGTACCATCTTGGCTCACTGCAATCTCTGCCTCCCGGGTTCCAGCGATTCTCCTGCCTCCACCTCCTGAGTAGCTGGGACCACAGGTGCATGCCACCACACCTGGATAATTTTTTTTTTTTTTTTTAGTAGAAACAGGCTTTCACCATATTGGCCAGGCTGTCTCGAACTCCTGACCTCATGATCTGCCCGCCTCTGCCTCTGAAAGTGCTGTGATTACAGGCGTGAGCCACCAAGCCCAGCCTGTTTAACTCTTTAAGAGACTGCTAAACTATTTTCCAAGGCGATTGTCATTTAACATTACCACAACAGTGTACAAGAATTCTAGGTCCTCTGCACCCACAGCAACACTTATTCTGTTCAGTCTTTTTATTTTATCTAATAGATATGTAGTGGTATCCAATTATTTGTTTAATTTGCATTTTCCTAACTGCTAATAATGTTGAAGATCATCTCATGAGCTTATCTTCCAACCCTATATCTTCTATGGTAATTACCTGTTTAAATCTTTTGCCTATTTATTTAAATTGGATTGTTCCCTTATTATAGAATTTTTATGGTGTTTTTTATGTATTTTGGGTACAAGTCCTTTATCAGATATATGATATTCAAATATTTTTCCCAGCATGTAATTTGTCTTTTCACTCTCTTAATGTGTTTGAAAGGCAGTTTTTTAATTTAAATGAGTCATGTTTATAAATTCGTTCTCTTTCGAGTCAAGCTTTGATGTCATATGCAAGAACTTTTTGTCTAATCCAAAATCATAAAGGTTTTCTACTAGAAGTTTTATAGTCTCAGATTTTTCATTTAGGTATATCATTCATTTTGAGTATATTTTTTATATATGGTGTGAGGCATGAACTGAGATTCATTTTTTTTGCACACAAATATGCAGTTGTTCCACCGTCATTTGTTGAAACACTATCTTTCCTCCAGTGACTAGCCTTTACACCTTTGTCAAAATCAATTATCCATATGTGGAGATAGATAGATAGATAGATAGATAGATAGATAGATAGATAGATGGATGTGGAGGTATATATGGGTCTATTCTGATCTTTCTATTCTGTTTCATTAATTGATTTTAATGCTAATTTCTCATTGTTTTGATTACCGTAGATTTACAATATTTTGAAATCAAGTAGTATTAGAACTCCAGCTTTTTATTCTATTTCAAAATGAGCATATTTGCCAATGCATTTTATGAGGCTAGCCAAAGACATTACAAGACAAGGACACTATATATCAATATTCTTTGTGAACGCAGTTGAAAGAGTTCTCAACCAAATTTTATCAACTTGTATCCAATGACACATAAAAAAGAAAATACGTAATGACCAAGTGGGGTTTATCTCAAAAATGCAAGGTTGATTTAATGTTTGAAAATTAATGTATCATATTAACAAATGAAGAAAGAGAAAAAAATAATCATCTAATAGATTCAGAAAAAGCATCTGACAAAATTCAATATTGATTCCTGATAAACTTAGGGATGCATATCATCCCTTGTTCACTAAAAACTACAAATTACTGTTGGGAAAATGAAAGCTGTAAATAAATGAGGAGTTATGCTGTGTTCATTGATAAGAAGACTTATTATTGTTAGGATATCAATTCTCCCCAAATCGACCTATGCAATCCCAATCACAATCCCAGTAGGCATTTTTCTATTAATAGAAATTGACCAGCTGATTCTAAAATTCATATAGAAGTTTAAAGGGCCTAGAATAGCCAGATAAATTTGAAATAGAATAATCAAGTTGGAATTCTAATACTACCAGATTTAAGTTCAGATGGTTAGCAACTTCAATTCAATCTGAAACTTTAGTTAAATGCTTGTCATGTAACATAACATATTCGCATGTTCCAGGGATTAGGACAGGCACATCTTTTGGGGAGCCATTATTCTACCTGCTACAGTATATCTGAACCAATTTGGGCACGTGAATCTACTTCAAATTTCATAAGATCTAAATACAGATCACATATATTTGATAAAATTTTGGTATGTAAATCTGATATGCTATAAGTGGATTCCAAAGATTTACTATAAAAGATGTAAACTATTTCATTAATAATTTTATATTGATTACTTGTTGAAATGCTGATTTTTTGATATATTGGGTTATCCAATATAAATAAATAAAATATACGGTTAAAATAAAAAACAACCCAATAGAAAAATGGGTAAAGGGTGTTAACAAGGAATTAATAGAAGAAATACAAATGGTCAATAAATATGTCATAAGAGTCTTTATTTAAAAGGACAGTCAGTACTTAACGACCATGCAATGGGAACAGCATACAGAAATGGGCATTCTCATACACTTTTAATGGAACATAATTTGATAAAGACTTTTTGAAGGCAATTATGCAATGTCTAAAACTTGCAAATACTAAGCCTTCCTAGATGAAGACAGAATGGCACATTCTTTATCCATTAGCTACTTACACCAATGGACTGCATTCGTGTGGAGCAAGAGATGCATTAAGTCAGCTGCTGCCTCTCAGGAGGAACTTAGATACATAGGCTGAGCGATTCCCTAACAGAGCAAATGAACATGAGCTCGGACAAATGGGGAAGGGGGAAATGGCCCAACATTTGTGGAAATCTATCATGTGCCTGGAGTTTGTACACTATGTCTGTACCCAGGTGCCCATCTGCAAACTGCACAGTTCTAGGTACAAACTGTGTGCCTGATTCCCTCCCAGATACAAACAGTCAAGCCCTGACCTGGTACTATAGTAGGAAGGCCAGCTGGCAAAGTGCTGATACTCACTTTGCGCTCCTAGAAGAATTCCCAGGACCCTCATAGTTGAGGGCACTGTTTGAGGTGTTAGAAGCAGGTACTGGCCCTTGTCACCTGCATGTGCCCAAAGCACAGAATCTTGGCAAAAACCAGGCTCTCTAAGGCCACTGGGGACAGATATCAAATCACTTAATCCTCCTGACAGCCTCACGAAGCAGATACTATTATTGTTCTCATTTTCCAGGTGAGGAAACAGAGGTGCTGACTGAGCTCATGGAAAAGGCCTCATCCTCTGGCCACCTTCCCTTAGTGCCCCTAGACCAGTGGTTCTCAAAGTGCATTCCCCAGGGCTCGCAGCATCAGAAAAATGGTTAGAAATAACAAATGGTCCCACTTTCCCCAGACCTATAGAGTCAGAAACTCGGGGGTGGGGTCCAGCATTATTCTGATTCAACCCTTCCACTATTAGAAGTTAAATCAGGCTGGGTGGGGTAACTCATGCCTGTAATCCCAACACTTTGGAAGGCCAAAGCAAGAAGATTGCTTTCGCCCAGGAGTTCAAGATCAGCATGGGCAACGTAGGGAGACCCGATTTCTACTGAAAATTTAAAAATAGCCAAAACTAGCTGGGCGTGGTGGCACACACCTGTGATCCCAATTAGAGGTTGAGATGGGAGCATCACTGAAGCCCAGGAAGTTGAGGCTGCAGTGAACCAAGATCTCACCACTGCACTCCAGCCTCAGCTACAGAGCAAGACCCTGTCTCAAAAAATAAAATAAAATCACAAAAACCTACCAAAAAATACATTATAGTAAAAACAAAGGCTAAAAAGTACTCAAAATATATCCTTTCCTAACTTCACACACTATGACTTCACATGCCTTAAGTGCTGGTGGTTACTGACCTCTATTGCATCTGTGTGGTGCAAACACTATGGTGCGTCTCTTCTCAGCGCCACATGCAATGATGTCATAAAATAGGCCATGGAGGGGGAGGGGATTTATATCACTGAGGTTAGCAAACACTCCAAATCAAGGTACTTTATTTTTCTCAGAGAGCTCGTTGTTAAACACCACCAAAACACCAGGCTCTCCATGTTTTAGCAAGCCCTGAGGTGACTCCAAGCCATGCTTAAGGTTGATCCCTAACCTGAGCGTCTCAGCTGACTCCTACATTCTGACTCCATTCACGTCTTTTCATCATAGATTTAGCAAATGTCGTACCAGGGACTGGAGAGCAGACTCCCTCTACTACCCAGGCCCCCCCCCCACCCAGTCCTGAAGCCCCTGGGATCAAAGCCACATTCTTGACCTGTGGGTGGCAGAGGAATCTGGGCAGCCAAGGGCCAGTAATAGGACCCTCTGCAGTGGTGGCGGCCACACTGGGATTTCCCTGAGAAGTTAGCAGTGGATCCCACAGTCGCGGCCTAGCTCTCCACTATGGCTTCTTGCAAACAAAGTCAGCTGGTGGCTACCATGATAAAGGTAAGGAAGCAAAGAGCAAAGCCTGGGTTTTCAGCAGCGGACACACGTGGGCCAACATCCCCAGCACACCCTTGTGGGTGGTAGGCACAGGGCTGGTTGCATCTCACCTCTCTGACCTCTGTCTACTTGTCTGGGAAGACAGGAATAGTAGTACCTACTCCCAGGGCCTCTACATTAAATCTAATAATTTAGGTAAAGAGCCAGAAATATAGTACAATCTTCATAGACAGAAGCTATTATACTCCTTTTCCATTTAGCTGTAGTAGAAAGCAATGCCAATGTCAATATTGTTACTCTCTTTGTATGGATGACAGATATTGGGACACAGAAAAAATAGCAGAGTACCCAGAATTACACAGAAACTTGGTTACTGAAATAGCAAATGCCCGAGATGCATCCCATTAGCCAGTGATGGATCTCACCCACGCCCTCTAATGAGCACATTTCTCCATCCTGGGGCTGCAATCCTAATTTATTTCCAGTAGCTCCAAGTTCTCTAACAAGAAAGTAACTGTTAATTCAGTTACAAAGATTACCAGCTGGCTCTCTGGTTTATTGCTGTAATTCCTCTAAAGCAAGCATCTGCGGGTAAAGACGATGTTCTGCCTTTCTGCATTAATGTTGCTTAAATGAGAAGAGGCATTTCCACGTGTCCTTGCAGTGCAAGATTCCAGCAGCACGTGGGAGGCTCCCATCACCCTGTGAAAGGCAGGATTTGCCTGGAAAATATGGGAGGGGTGCTCTGTGAGCACACATAGAGGTGGGAGCAGAAGGCAACCTGGGTATAGCAGGTGACTTTGCCCCTTACCTGGGCAAATGCAGGCACAGGGATGCTGTGCCCCACTAGGTGTGGAGCCCTGACAGACAGTAATACCAGGCAATTATTTAGCAAACACACAGTTCCCACTGTGTACCAGGCACTGTTCTAAGATCTTCCAAGGGCTAATTCATTTGATGCTACAAACATCCCCACAAAGTACTTTATCATTCCTGTTTCACAGTTAAGAAAACTGGGCACAGACCAGTTGAGCAATGTTCCTGTAGCTGAGCCAGGATTTGAACCCAGGTGGTCGGTTGCAGGAGTGGAGTTTAAAATGGGTTTTCCATTGAGAGGACCAGAAATGTGTAGTCAAGCCATACCAAGTCTGAGTTGAGCAAAACCAAGCATGAATGACATAAAGAAAGGCCTTAGCAGAGCTCACAGTTACTGACATACAGAAGAAGGATAAAGGAGGCTCTGCCTAACCTGGGGGTTGGGGAAGTGTCAATCACAGCAGTATCACAACACCTCGTCTTCACAAGTAGGACTTACCACACAGGAATCTGGCATCTCAACCCTCCTGAGACGTGTGAGTTGGTGTCCCATTGTGCAGATGTGGAAACTGAGGTTCAGAGACATTGAGCAGCTTACCTGAGGTCATACAGCCTGGAAGTGCAAGGCTGAGACTCAAAGCCAGCCTCCCCATCCCTGTATCCCATGCTTTTTTTCTGCGTTTTTCAGCCCAGCTGCCAGACTTCAGCATTAGAGACAGAGGTGAAGCAGCCCTCTGTCATGCATCCACAGGCACCCCAGGCACCTGGCACTCTCCGTGAGGGATACCATGTGCATGGTAGCTGACTTCTATCTCATAGGTAAAGAAATGAAATCTCACCTAGCCAAGAGGTGGCAGGACTGGACGGACACAGATCTGTTGGTCCTTTCCCCCATGTCGCCTCAGGAGCCAGGGACCCAGGCTTCTCCCTGACACTTACCAGCCTAAAACCCTGCTGGCCCAGAAAGGCCAGAGGCAGCACACTGGATCAGGCACTCTCGGAGGTGGGAGCCTCCCTCCCTGCTCCGGAGTTGCCCCTGCCTGTGAGCAGAGCTCCTCCAACCAGGTGTGCAGACAACAGTGTCCACCCCAGTCCACCTGGGACCCTGAGTAGGCCTCATCTCTGCCTGGGAGAGGAGGCATGTGCCCCTCCCTGAGGCCCAGCCTTCCCAGCCAGTGCCTGGAGGGCCCCAGGTCCAACCCTCTGCTCTCCAGGGCCACTGACGACAGCAGTCCCCTCCCCATTATCTCATGCTCTTTGTGTTTGTGTTTGCCTCCTTTTTAGGGATTTATTTCTCTACAAGGGACCCAGGTGACCGAACTTCTTCCTGGCCCTGAGGACCCAGGGAAGCACCTCTTTGAGATCAGCCCAGGTAGGCCTGAGCACCTTCCAGCTCTGCTGCCCTGGTGGGGGTGTCCCCATGCCCCTGGTCTTGGAAGGGCTGACTTCCACAACGCTGCTCCCACGGGAGCCGCAGCGCTGTCTCCAGGCACAACTTGGAAAGGTAGGCCAAATCGACAGGATACTCACATGGGGAAGAAATTAGAAAGTCCTATCAATTATCTGGATAACGAGCTCTTGGCTAATTGGAAAATGAGGATTTTAAAATTCACAGTAAATGCAAGGAAAGAAACTAGTCAATGGGAACATCTTAGGGTGAAAGTGTAAACACAATACCTGGAAATAAAGCCAGGGAAAAACAGTAGCACAACCCGAGAATATTTAAGCAAGGATGGTTATAAATTCCAAGGCAGAGAATTGGGATGTGGCAGGAGGGAGGGGAATAACCTGGCCTAAAGAACTGCTCTGCTGTCGCATTAGCAGTTACAAAACAATGTTTTAAACTCGCGAGTTTTATAATGTCGTTGTTAATGAACTAAGTAAAAGTGCCTTCCAGAGAAGCCAGTGTGCATAGCAGGGCTGGCGCTGCTGCCAGGGAGCCTTTTCTTTAGCTTGGGCTCCCCAAAAAGCAGAGTCCGAGACCAGGATCTGGCATGAGGAAGGGAGTCAGGGAAGGGAGGAAAGCCAGCCAGGGTGTGCTAGTAAGTGGATTGCTGCTGCCAGCACCCAGGCTCAGTTCCTGCAGGGGCTTCTGGACACAGTGCAAAACAGGCCTCAGAGGGGTCTCACCCAAGAAGTGAGGCTGGGGCTCTACCCACCCACTCCCACCCCCGGTCATTGCGAACTGCTTTCTGGGGAGTAACTGGCATTTCTGGCCTACCCTCACATGGGCCAAACTCTGCGGACAGAGACAGCCTTCAGGGACAGTTGCAGATGCTTGAGGAAGGAGGCCACTGGCAGCGTGATGGAAACAGTGAGTGCCGAGGGGTCTGGGCAGGGCGCCGAGTGTCAGCTGAATTTAGACACCCTGGGAGGTGGTGGCTGTGAACTGACTGTGCTAGGGCCTCACTGGGGCCCTGTGAGCCAGTGAGTCTATGACTGGTCACAAAGCAGTAAAGCCACCCCAGCCACTCTGAGTTGATCTGTCTGTTGGCTGTCCACAGAGGGAGCACCCCAGGCTCAGGCCTCTCTAGGATCAGGTATGAGCGGATCCTGCCTGGGACAGGGGCATGCCTACCTTTGCCCCATTCATACTGGAGTTCCCAGGGTCACAGGCTGAAGTTGAGTGCAGGAACACCCTTTCCAGCCGCATGCCCCTGGGCAAAATTCAAGTACCCGTGATTTCACTTGGGTATTCCTTTTCATCTAATGCAAGAATCTTTGTAGTAAAACTGCACATCAGAAGGTGGTAGTGAAGGGATCCTGGGGTATGGAGTAGAAAACAGAGGTTGACGGTGAAACCAGGAGAAAGGGTCTCAGCTATTAGGATAGGGAAGAAATGCAAGTAGTGAGGTAGGCAGGGTCCTGCCATCTAGAGGAGGAGTGCGGCCCCGGGCCTGGGGAAAGGGGTGGTGAGCCAAGGCTAGAACTAGAAGGTAGAGGTCAACACACTCCAGCCATCAATTCAGAAAGGCACTGAGTGTGTGACTCATAGACCAGATAAGGGACACCACCTGTGTGCATGTTCATTATCTGGGCCAGAGCTATTTACAAGAATTTATTTGACTCTTGCCAGCAGTGTCAGAGTTATGGGGGGAGGTATGAGAAGACCCTTTGCCATACAAGGTAACATAGCCACAAGGTTCCAGAAATTAGAAGATGGACATCTTTGAGGATCATTATTCTGCCTCTCACAGTACTCCCAACATCCCTCTAAGACAGGGAATATCGTTATACCTATTGTACAAAAGCAGACAGTGGGGATTAGAAAGAATTCCCAGCTAGACACACAGCTAGTGGCGGGGTTGGGCCTTGAGCCCAGGCATTCTGGCTTTTAGCTACACACTTACCTTGCCCTCTAACACAGGCACCTGGCCATCTGAGGCCCCCTACAGATTCTAGAATTTTCCCCACCTGGGCTGGGGATGTCTAAGGACTTGGTTATGGAAAGGAAAATTCCTAAACTCCTTTGTCTCAAGCCTGCCTCTGCAGCAGGTTCCTGCAGATCCCCACAGCTGCTCCCCAGAGCTGCCCATCTCTGTCCTCCGGCCTTTGTGTGGCTGCTGAGCAGCTCAGGGAGAACGAGACAGGTGGTGGGCAGTGAGCAGTTGAGTCAGCCTTTGCGGAGCGTGGTGCAGCTATCTGCAGACTAGGGCCCAATGCCAGTGCTGCCCGGGGCCCGAGCGTGATCCCCACTGCTCCCCCTCTGCCAGGGACTCCGGATTTGGGGTGCTTCCTATCAGCCTGTTCAGATGGGACCTGGGAGGCTGCACTTGAGGCTCATGCTTGGTTCTGGCTGCAGCTGGCAAAGCTCCCTGCCCTTCATAGCCCATGTAGGTGTCAGGCCAGAGGGGTAAGGTGAATCTCCTGAGGCCAAACAGCTGGAAGGTAGGGGAGTCTGGACCCTCCCAGGTCAGCCTGACCCCAGAAGTGTGGGCTTCCTGTTACAGCAGTTTCTGACTAAGCCTTCAGCTATAGGCCATGTTGGGGCTAAGAATGAATAAGAAGAAGACCTACCTTAAACCACAGCAACACGCCATCACAGGAAGGCCAAGAAACCCATTCACGCCCAACTTAGCAAACCACTAGTGTGACCGCAGCTTTGAGCCGGCCTTGAGTTGCCCTGAGATGATCAGGGTCCAGTCTCTGCCCTTAAGGAGTCTGGGGACATTTTATTCTTGAGTTCAAGGCACCATAAGGACTTATCCTCGCTAGGTTGAAGGCAGTTACCTGGGGGCAGGAACAGGAAATAATCACCAAGTGGGCCATGCCAGTGTGCACCAAGCACGGCCTCCCCCAGGGAAATGCACAAAGGCCAAGAGGAAAGTCAGGCTTGGGGGGAGAGGGGCAGCTAGTGCAGCTGAGAGGACAACGGGCTTCTCCCACAGTTCTGAGGGTACCAGGTGGCAGACTGTGAGAGCAGTGAACTAACAGTGCAGGAAGGAGCCCAGCAGCTATGTCTGCGGTCGGGGCCTACGCCAGGAACTCAGGGCAGGTTATGAGGAAGGAGGACCAACACTTGCAGGCGATGTATGTGCTGGCCTGGGGCACAGGTCAGCCATGCCACAGCAGGCCCCTCACTCTCCAGCCTGTACCCCCAAAGAGGGGGGAGAACTTGACAACTCTTGGAAATGTGACAGAATTCCAAAGATGGTCATGCGTAGAATCAACTATGTACATTTTAAGTCATAGTTCCATTTGTGCTCTTCAACGGTATAAAAAGTGACAATTTTTTTCATAGTAGAATTAAAAATGAGGAAACATTATACTGTGAGTGCCATCTAGTGGAGAGATCTGCCAGTTCTGGGCCAGGAGGTGCAGGCCGGATTGCCTACCCTGAGCCCTTCAGCCAGCACAGCTAGGCAAGAGCGGAGCTGAGGCCAAACCCTCTGGCTTCCAAAGCCACACACGAAGACTGCCCTCCAACACAGGCACCTGGCCATCTGGGGACTTTTACAGACTCTAGAATTTTTCCCACCTGGGCTGGAGTTCTTGGAACTTAATAGAGGGCACACCTCTGGTTCCAAAAGCATCTGAGAACCTGCACGTCCAGCCACTGAGCAAGGCACAGAGAGAACACTGTTATAAGGGGGCTTTGGTGCCAGTGGGACTTCTGTTGCGTTGTGGCTATGGCCCGCCACTGCTTCCTCCCCATGGTCGTATATAAAGTGTACTGAGAGGTGGGAGCAATTGCCTTGGGCAGAGGCCAGGGTCTGTTCCCTGAAGCTGTGGGAACATGCAGGAGAACCACTTATAAAGTTTAAGGGAGGCTGAGAGAAAGGGTGACTGGCATTTGTGTCTTTCTTGGACAGTTGCTTACACACAGATTTGCTTTTTATGGTTACCAGGCAAGGAAAATCTAACTGGGTCCTGATGGCAAATGGGGTTCTGCCAAGCAGAGAGTGCGGCCAGGCACACCTCCTGCCCTGTTCCCAAGAGGAGCAGAAGGTGAAGATTCTGTGGGACCACAGGCCTGGCCACTGATGGAAGAAAGAAAGTGACATGAGCCCTCAAACTTTCCAGAATTCTCATAGTGCAAGACAGACAGGCAAGATGCCACCTGCAGGAATTCAGCTGAGATTTGGGATCAGAACTCACAGCAGACCCCCAGTGCCCAGAACAGCTGGTTGGGAGGGTGCCCTCACCCCAGTTCACAACACCATCCACCAGGGAGGGCACTGCAACCTTGCCTGGCAAGCAAAGAGATGTCTGCATTTCCCATCTGCCTCCTTCCCACCCCAGTGCCTAGGGTGCAGTTCAGGGAAGAGTCTAGGAGAAGTAACCCCCATCTACACCAGCACACCCCAATTCCCAAGGGCCACGGTGCTCTAGGAGTGGCACAAAAAGAGTTTGACCAGATGTAAAGGAACAGAATTAAGGATTGGAGAGATCCTTAATGAGCATGTTAGAATAACTAAGACTAGCACACACTCTGGGCCCTAGGAAAATCACCAAGTGAGCAGCTACTCAAAGGGAAAGTGAGAAGTGATAGGCATAGTTATTGAGAAAATAAAACCAGTTCATGTTTATTCTCCAGTGAGCATAGCTTCTTTGTATTAGGGTAGGTGAACTGCTGGAACAACCCCCAGATCTCAGGATCTTGACACAATAGAATGTATTCGTTTTTAGCACAAATTTAAAAATGAACACTTTTGATTTTCAGGCAGTTGGTCTCCCAGCATCTTCCTGTCTCTTGGTTTCACCATCTGAAACCTATGGCTTGCAAAAGCATCCTGGTTGTTTCCATGCTAGGAAGCCATCATGACTGGGAGGTGTCCTGGTCTAGGCCTGGAAGTGGCCCTATCATCCCCTCACAGCCCATTGGCCAGAATGCAGGTGCCTGGCTATACCTAGGAGCAAGACAGTCTGGGAAATGGAGTCCAGCTCTCCCCAGGAGGAAGGCAAGGCTGGTTTGGTCAACAGTCAGTAGTTCTGCCATTCTATATAATGAGCTGTTACATGGAGTAAGACAGATACCTTCCTACCCTCACAGAATTAGCAAGGTCAGGGAGACAGCAGGAAGGCAGACATTGAGTCACAGCATAAGAAGGGCTAGGAGGAGGGTAAAAAGACAGGCCATTGTGTGAGCCTGGAGGAAGGGACTCTAATGCATGCAGGGAGTATATGGGACTTCCAGGATAAAGTGACAATGACCCTGCTCTTTGAGAGTTAAGTGAGAGTCAACCAGGTGAAGAATCGGGGAGAGCAGCTGGCAGAAGCAGCAGTGGGCAAGCACAGTGGGCATGGGGCTGAGTGTCTCCTTCACACCTTAGTTCCAAGGCACCCAGCACATAGGTAACTGCATTTAATGTAAGGATTGGAAGCAACAGGAGGTTAACCTTTCTGCCAGAATGAAAAGTGCTCTCTTCTCCTCTGTGGCAGGAGAAGAGCGTCAGGCAGTGGTTCTCAAGCTTTAGTGAGCCTCCCCTCATCTGGAGCGCTTGCTAAAACATTGCTGAGTGGGCTCAGTGTCCAGGGTAGAGAAGCTGCCCTGGTGTAGGCAGTGGGAGACTTAGAATCCTCAAAGGGTGAATGAGATGGGCCTCACAGGGGTTGAGTGAGGGCAGGTCTGAGTTAACCGGGATCAGGCAAAGCTATAACCAACATTTTAATTACAATAGTTACTACTCCAGGAGGAAGAGGGCCGTATAATATATGAGCTGCTAGTTTGTCCTTTCATCTCCTGGCCCTTTTTCCTCCCTAGGCCACTTGCCTCAGGGGAAGGTGAGGCTCCTGGAGCAGAAAGCAGAAATGCCCTGCTCTCTCACCCCAGATGATTGATGTGGACAGGGAGGGGCGCGGGAAGCATTCCCCTAGACTAGTCACCCTGCCCCAGCAATGCCCCAGGAAGGTGACGGGCCTGGTGCTGCCAGGAAAGCTAGCTCCAGGCACCAGAGTCCTGCCTCAGGCAGACATGCCACGGTCAGGAAAGGCAGGGGAGCTACCCAGCTTCCAGCCGCAAGTGACTGCAGGTGAAGACATCAGGAGGCCATGAGGGACCAAGAACAGCCCATCCTTTTTTTTCCAGGCCGCATGTAAGCCTGACCACACCAAAGGGGGACCCCTTCCCTCCATCTCAATAGTAGCTGGGACTAAACTCCCTGCCAGCCTGGGAGAATAGGGCTTGGAGATAGAATTAACATGATTCTTTCTAATAAATATCATATTTGTTGAGTTTCTGAGGTTGCAGACAAAGGTGTTTAGGAGTGCTAGTGGGCTGAACATTCACTGAGTTCCTTCTAAGGAACGAGGCTGAGCACACCATGTTTATCCTCACCGCACTCCTGAGACTAACCTCTACTAACCCATCTAATAGGCAAGGCCCCTGGGGTGCTGACAAGTGAAGTAACTTGCTGGGATCCAAGGGCCAGTGAGCGGTGGAGCTGCCGCTTGAGCCAGTTCTAACCCCAGAGCCCTGCTCTTCCTCAGTGCACTAAGCTTGTCTCCCCAGGGCAGGCATGAAGGAACCAGGCCCCACAAAGGGACTAAGACTCAAGGACCCCCATGTCCTGCCCACCTGGTTCTCCTCTCTTGTCAGGGCAGCTGCCTGGCAAACCCTGCCCCCCCAGCCCTTTGAAAGCTGTCTGCCCCTTGCAGACTTGATCCTAGGGGACTCTCTGATCTGGGCATTTTGCTGATGTGGTCAACCAGCCCCAGGCCAAGTTTAGGCCTCCCTTTAAGTCCACAAGGAGGGGGTGGGGAGTGGAGAGGCCTGCTTTGGCACTCTGGGCAAAAAGAGTTGCTAAGATCCCAAAGCAGGCCTGTCCCCAAAAGACGCCTGTGTTTGGTGAGATAAATTAGGTCATCTATAAAGCTTTGTAACTCATTGCTAATATCCATCTTCTGGCATTAGCACAATGCTATCGCAGGGAACCAAGTGGGTTGGCTGTAGGCTTGAGACCAGAGCCATCAGTCTTTCTAGCGAGTAACTGTAAATGTGCTGGGGCCTGGGGAGTAGAGATTAAGAGTCCTGGAGGGAGCGGGTTGCAGAACCCAGCTCTGGCTAACTCTAGCAAAGGGAAAATCACCAGAAGCCAAGGAGTGGGGTGGGATGGGAGTGGCACCTGTGGATGGACAGGCAGCTGGGCTGTCAAGGGTCCAGGAGCCGGGGTGGTGGTCTGTGATGGGAAGGCTGAATCTCACCTGACTCTGCAGTCCTGGCATGGCTCACTTGCTCAAAGCCCAAAGTCTCAGTATCTGTATTTAGGCCACATGCCCACCCCTGACAACACTGGGGTGGTGAGGAAGGGCCTGTCCACTCTGGCATCTGGACCAGCCCTCCCGACGCTTCGCCTAGTGGGAGCAAGAAGACTCCAAAGGAACTTGGGTGCCTTCCAGAAGGGAGAGTAGATGACAGCCAGTCTCTGTCAAATGTCCATGACGGTCCGTGACTATATTTCTGCAGGGCTGAGCGTCACCTCACTGGCCTTGGCCCTTTCCAAGAGCCACATGCGGGGCCAGGACAGGTTGCCTTTTCAACAACACTGCACTGAGCTGATGGCCACCAGTGCCCAGGAACAATTCCTGCTTGTAGGGAAGGACCCAAGTTTGCAGTGCTGAGGATTAGCCCAAAGAAGACGTGAATGCCACCCTGGAGCTGAGGCAAGGAAGAAAAGGGAGAGTGCACTGTGCTCTGGTGCAGAAGGAGGCGAAGGGTATCACAGCTGCTCTGAGGCCTGGGTCCAGTTCCCACCCCAGAGCACCTGTCTGCTTTGGGCTGGGAGGCCCATATTTCTCAAGATCAGGGTCAGGAGACTCAGGCGCCAGCTGCACCATTCAGAGGCCTGGCAAGCTCTCTGCTCTCCCACAGAGCTTCACGCACCTTCCCTCCCACTGGGCTCCTTGGGGCCTCCCCAACTCCCCAAACACCAGATGGGCATCCTACAGGCAATAGGAGGCCGGTTCAGGGATGGCTTTGAGGTCTTGGCTTTTCAGCTCCAACCAGGCTTCAGAGACCAGGGTAGTAGCAAAGCTAGCATTGTGTCCCATGGGAATCAGGGCCATGGGGTTGCTTGTCCCCAGACACACCACACACGGATGCAGATGTTGCCTGGGCAGGCTGGAATCTACATGCAGAAAGGAAGCTTCCAAGGAAGAGCTGGGAAGGTGAGCCCGGGAGCCATCTCCCTGTTTGTGCCCATTTTCCACGCACTCTCAGTAGACACCAAGGGCCTCTCAGTGTCTAGTCAGTACTGTTCCAGACCACCTATCCCTCCAAGCCAGAGTCAGGGAAAGCTGAATAGAAGCATAGCCATGCCACTCAGGGACTGTATGGGTTTCGACAAGTCACAGAAGGCTCTGTGCCTCTGTGTCCCATAAACTAGGGGTGAGAATATTGCCAAGCACCTTGGGTTGTGGTGAGGATTCAGTGAGAATACAGATCCTGGCTCATAGTAGGTACCTGGTCTGGATAAGCTCCCCTTCTCCCTCACGCTCTCTGATCATTGATTGTTATGATTAATAACAGCAACCCAATCCCATCACAATGCTGTGTGATGAGTGCTCTGATAGAGTTGTCCCTGAATGAGGGCCCAGAGCAGCGGGTAGGACTAGCTTTCCCAGAGAGTGGCTGGGGATAGTTTCACTCAAGCTGAGCCTTGACACAAAAGCAAACATTATCCAGACGGGCAAAGAGGAGAAGGGCCTTCCCAGAGTCAGGGCTGGAGTATGCAAGGCACAGAGGCTGGAGAGATCTTCAATACAGGAGGCTCAGGGAGCAGAGGATGTGGGTAGAAAGGTGAGCAGGACCAGGTCATGAAGAGCTTTGGATGCTGGACAAAAAGGCTTGGACATTAGTCACTGACCATGTTCAGCTGACGGGAGGGATGGCTAAAACCCAAAATGGGCTTTTCCAGAGATATTTGCAAGGTACCTGAAGTGAATTTGCACCACAACAGCAGCTGCACTGCTACACATTTTTTCTTTCTTTTTTTGAGGCAGAGTCTCACTCCATCACCCAAGCTGGAGTACATTGGCACAATCTTGGCTCACTGCATCCTCTGCCTCCTGGGCTCAATTGATTATCCTGCCTCTGCCTCCCACGTAGCTGGGATCACAGGCATGTGCCACCATGCTCAGCTAATTTTTTGTATCTTTAGTAGAGACAAGGTTTCACCATGTTGGTCACGCTGGTCTCGAACTCCTGACCTCTTGATCCACCAGCCTCAGCCTCCCAAAGTGCTGAAGCATTGCTACACTTTTATCTTCAGCTTCATGACATTTCCCTTGGCCAACAGCACAGTAAGTAATCTCCGAGTTCAAAGCATTCAGCAAACAATGGAAAGGCCGAGCCACCAGAAATGTACACATAATTTTCATGACAGATATGGTAATGCCGTGTTAGCTGGTGGAGCCTCTTTCTCTATTGCCTGTATGGACCTATGTTGCAACACAAATTGGAATAGGATGGAATCTGTGCCCTGTTGCCAGAGTCACCCCTAACAGAATGGAGAGATCAGTAATCCCCCCAGCTGGTGTCATACTGAATGGTTTAAAAGCCAAATCATAATTGATGTCAAGTAAAGGCTCCATGCACGCATTAAAATATGGCATTATGGAAGAAATAAAGTACATTTGAAACCTTAAAAATAAAACCAAAACTGTGTGTTAGAAAGATCACTCAGGGTAGAGTGACCGAGGGGCTTATAAGGACTGTAATGTCTGACGCTCATCTGCACCGATGTCTATCCTCTGCCCCACCCCCACTGTCTACTGGCAGTGTAGACGGAAAAGACTGTGCTGCCACAGGAGAGACAGGGCCCCCTGTGGGAGGCAGTGCAGAAGCCGGGCTGTTTAGAGCAGAGCTCTGAGTCGTTTTGTGCATTTACAAGTTCACATGCCAAGTTGTCCGTGATCAAGCCAGGGAGTCCTGATCACTAACAACATCTCTGCCTTGGAGCCTGTTTAAGTGGCTTCCAGACTCAGCTCAGACCCTAGCCCTTAAGGGCAGCCAGATTAGGTTTCTTCTCTTCTCTGAGTCTCAGTTTTCCCCTGTGTAAGATGAGAGGACTGGCCCAGTGACCTCCGAGGTGTCTGCTTGCCCTAGTAGAACGGCACCTGCTGGCATTCTATAGCCAAGCTTGCCCAGAGGGAGCCATTTCCTGCCTGTCTTATGGCCACACCAGATCATTGAAGCCACCCTCAGGCATGGGGCTTGCAGCTGCCTGGCCTTATCCCACCTGCCCTTGGAGCAGATAGGAGACTGCTGCCTGCTGTCTCAAAGAAAGGCTTGACCTTGAAGGGGAGCCAGCGTGCACAGATTACTCCACAGAGGAGACTGATACTGTGCGTCTGACATGCCCAGAGCATCCCTGATCACATTAGCCTGAGTGGGGAGAATGCTGATACCGGCCTATCTCGGCACCTGGTACCAGCCAGCCTGAGTCTTGGCCTGACCTCGAGCAGCCGCTGCTGAGGTTGCCTGCAGAGTGCCAGACGATGGGTAATGACAGAAATGAAATTGAAGAGAAGTCTGTGAGTAATTCCCACCCCTGAGATGGGAGTGGCTCTCACACTTCCTGTCCTTGCAGTTGGGTTCTACTGTCTTAGCCTCACTTCTCTCAACTCAGCACAAGACCAGGTGTGGGAAACTCCCGCAGGCTCGCTGGAAAGAGGCCCCTTACAAGATCATTCCTTTGGCCAAAATCGTGTCCTAGAGCAGCGCTCGTCTATAGAAATGTAACACAAGCCTTGTTTGTGGTTGTAAATTTTCTAGTGAGTAGCCACGTGTAAAAACATCTACGTAAATATATATACATACTAACAAAGACTAAAAATTTCAAATTTTTTTAAAACTAAAAGGAAAGAAAACTAGTGAAATTATTTTAAATAATGTATTTTATTTAAGCTACTAGCTCCAAAATACTATCATTTCAATATGTAATCAAAATAAACATCTGTGAAATATTCCACATTCCTTTTTCTTTCCAAGTCTAAATTGGTATTTTACACTTAAAGCACATTTCCATGCAGACACTAAATTTTCACTGGAAGTACTTGATCTGAATTTATTTATTTATAATGTTAATAATTTAATTTTTTTAATTGGCACATAATTGTACATATTCATGGGTACATGGTGATGTTTTGATACATATAGTGTACAGTGATCAGATCAGGGTGATTAGCATATCCACCCTCTCAAGCATTTGCCGTTTCTTTGTGTTAGGAGCATTCACTGTCCTCCTTCTAGCTATTTGAAATGATGTAATATATTAATTAACTATAGCCATATTTGGTCTGTATTTAGATTTCATAAAATGTATGGTTGAAAAAGTAGAGTCACATACCCAAGTTATTCCAAACATACTTAAAGATTTTTCAGTAATGGAATTGAATGTCAGTTTTTAAACTAATGTAAATTAAATTAAATTAACAATTCCTTTGCTCAGTCACACCTGCCTTATTCAAGTGCTCAGCACCCACATGTACGGTGGCAGCATATTGGACAGCACAGGCCTAGACAAGAACACCAACATAGAGCAGGTAGAGCTATAGGCACCCCAAAAATGACAGAAGAGAAGGGAGAAAGAGAAAAAAGAAGGATGGACAAAGAGAGATCAGCAGGGATGCGGAGGGGGTGGGAGCCTCGGTCTTGGAGTCAGACAGAGCCAGATTTACACTTGAGCTCTACTACTCACTCATTAAAAGAACCTGGACGAATAACTTAAATCCCATGAGCTTCATTGTCATCATCTGATCATAGAAGGGAAACTGCCTACTTGGCAAGACGGCTGTGACCATCATGTGAAGTACGAGACGCAGAAGTGCAGATGGCAGGACAGTTTCTCCCCTGGCCCACCCAGTACTTTCTCTCTTTTTTTTCTTCAGTTCTTCTTTTATCTGTCATAGACAAGCAAGCTTCCAATGAGATTTTAATTTCTTTTCATAGTGTTGCTTTAAAACAAACAAACAAACAAAATTTAATAATCATCACTTTACAGCTGTGCTTCTCCTGGTGCATCAGAATTCCCCAGGCTGCTGGCCTTTCCCTAGTTCCAGAGGCCTGGGGTAGGTCCAAGAATCTGCATTTCTAGGAGCTCCTAGCAAAACTGGTGCTGCTGGTCTGGGACCTACTCTCTGACAGGTCAAGAGACAACAGAAAAAAGAAAAAAACTTTATATTTTATCCCTTTTATGGCACTTTTTTCCTTTTTTTTTTTTTTTTTTTTTTTTGCAGGGCATTTTTTTTTTTGCCTTGAATCTCCAAAAGTCTTTACCTGGTCTTGAGCAGAGTGGGTGAGACACCCCAGAGGTGCCTGAGGCTGCACTCAGGGTGGTGTGAATCTGGGATGCAGAGGTGATGTCCCTGGACTGTGTGTGATTCTGGCCAGCCCTGGACTTTGGTGTTTGATTCTGGGCACTGTGCTCAGGAGGGCTGTTCTCAAGGCAGTGAAGAGCTGGAGGCCACCCCGCTTCCCTGTAGCTCTGAGCTGCTCCACTCTGGAGGAAGGAGGACACTGCGGGGCTGAATGGCCACACAAATGGATGTGAAGGGCTGCATGTCCCTTGTGTGGGCCTAGGGGAAGACCCTGCACCATGTTTTTTAGTTGATATTTAACTGGCGTGTTCCTTTGGGTACACGGATGGATACTCAAGGGGTGAGAACAGACCCTCACAGACACCCGGGAGCCCCCAAGTTGCTCCATACACACCCACCAGGAGCCAGGTCCCTCTCCCACCAGTCACCAGGACCATGACTCTGCTGAGAGTGTCCTGAAAATGGACACCAGTAGGGAGATGGTTCCTGGGCTCAGCCTCCCCACCTCTCTTCTGGAACCTTTCTTTCTACATGCAGACACCATCGTGGGCGAGGAAGTCCAGCCAGGCAGCTCCTTTTCCCACAGCCTGCTACCCCGCCTACAGTGGACGGGCCACCCCCAAGGGTGTTCAGCCTCCACTCTGCTCTGTGCTCAGCACCTGGATTAGGGGTGGGCAACAGACCCATTCCCACCAAGGTACCCCCCACCCCATGGCACTGGCATTGTCAACCTTGAGTGTACTCCACCCCAAAACACTCTGGGGTGCCTTCCCCAACCCCAGCCCTCATGCCTGTTCTCAGGCCTCCACCGGGCATGAGGGGAAGACAGCAAGTCACTGGGCGGGCCCAGGAGAAGGGGAGCAGCAGCTGGAAACCAGGAGGTAGGAGGGAGCCAGGAAACCTCACTCACAGGAGGCGAAGGCTGCAGAAGACAGGAGGCAGAATGGTCCCAGCCCTCAGCATACGCTCCACTGGCCATTTCAACTTCACTTAAAAAACACAAGTTTAAAGATACAATGATTGAGAATTTCAACATAGTAACCACAGAGCATTCACTTCTAAATGCAGGACCCTTCAAGAGGCAGGCGTGTCACTGAGCACACTCCCTAATTGTAGGCCATGAAGCTGGCCTTGACCATGGGCTTCTGAATTTAAATGCAGGACGCGACCCTCTGTTCTATCCTGTGGGTACATCCTGCAGGTACAGCCCTCAAACATTCCTTGCTGGTGTCTTCCTGCAAACGCACTGGCCCTCAGCTGAAGTCGTGAATGAATTCAGTGCATATCTTATCATGGTCCTCATCTCATTCATAAACTCGACATTAAGAGAGGGAAAGTGACTTCTCCAAGGGCCAGGCATACATGGCTCCCACCTCATTCCCAGTGCCGTGATCTTCCCTCCAGCACCTGCCCCTGCCCTACAGCCTTCTCCCACCATCCTGCTGATGGCAAGGCTCCAGTACACACTGCACAGGTGGTCCTTCCTAATCCAACAGGGCAAAGGCCCCTTTAACCAAACTCCCCCCATGGAGCACAATAGGGAATGTCATCCTTGGAGAGTGGCCTGTACCTTCATCCTTGCAGATCGAGGCTAGGGTCTCAATTAGGTGATTAAACTGCAGCCACATTGCTTGAGTGATGCCAACCAGAAAGTGACTTTAGTGTCCCAGTGAAAGGGCTACCCGCCCGGACCAACCTGGCTTCCTGGGTGCATAACATGGTCTGTACTCCAGTGCACTGGCTCAACCTCTCTTCTTCAGTGTGACACTCTGCCTGCCTGCCTGACCCCACAGCTTGCTCTACACAGGGGGACGCTTCAATGACCTTCGGGGGCTCCAGGATGCATCCTGCCCTGCATGGGCTAGCTGCATGGATCTACACTCCAGGCTGACTTTCAGCAGGGTCTCACTCATAGCAGGCAGCCCATAGAAGATCAGGCTGGTGCTGGGCACCATGGCTCTGAGGCACTGAGACACCAAGGGGTGTGCACAGAAATCCCTCGGCTGGTGATAGCACACCGGACTGGAAGGGGTGATGTGCAGGAGGAGGCATGCTTTGTGCAGCACAGAACAAAGGTATAGATAAAATTCTTTACGGGTGATCTCAGCTAGACTAAATCCCTAGATAAATTAGGATGTGGGGAGGAATGTAGCAGGGGATTAGTAGGGGGGAGTTGAATGACCCAGGTCACCTCTGAGAAACCAAGCCCAAGTACAGAGGCTCCTCCAACAGGGAACTGTAAGCTCAGGAACCCGCTGAGACACAGGCTCCTCCTCAGAGTAGGTTCTTCCTACGCAGCATGTGGTCCATGGACCAACTACTTCAGCATCACCTGGGAGCTTGCTGGAAATACAGACTCTAGGGCCCCACCCACGCCACCTCAAACAGAATCTGTGTTCTTGCAGTATGTCCTGGGTGCCCTACATGCATCTTAAAATTGGAGAAGCAGCGCTTTGGAGCAAAACAACCTCAAGCCTACCCGACCCTGAACTAGGAGCTCCTGAGATGTGATCCCCTCCCTCAGGACCTCCTAGTCCAGGGTTGGGAAACCTTGATATTGTTTTGCTCCAAAGTGATGTTTTTAAGGTGCCTGGATCTTAAAAGGTGTCTGATAAACCAGTGAAGGAGCAATCATCCAAAAGCAGAAAGAGTACTGAAAGTCAAGGTCGGGAGAGGCAACAATAAGAAGAAATGGAGTCTAGTTCTCAGGCTGCAAACTGAGCCATAAGCCAGGGCTGACTACCCATGGGCTGATTCTGGCTCACAGATATATTTTGTTTGGCCCGTGCAATATTTTTCAATGCACAGGATTTTACCCATTAAAAATACATAGATTTCTATAGGGTAAATTTGGGCCTGCTTTCTCCATATAAAGAATTGGCAGGAGCTGGCCAGGTACCGTGGCTCACACCTGTAATCCCAGCACTTTGGGACACCGAGGAGGGCGGATCACCTGAGGTCGGGAGTTTGAGATCAGCCTGACCAATGTGAAGAAACCCTGTCTCTGCTAAAAATACAAAATAGCTGAGCGTGGTGGTGTAGGCCTGTAATCCCAGCTACTTGGGAGGCTGAGGCAAGAGAATCACTCAAACCAGGAAGTCGGAGGTTGCGATAAGCCAAGACCATGCCATTGCACTCCAGTGAGGGCAACAAGAAAAAAACTCTGTCTCAAAAAAAAGAAAACAACAACAACAACAATAATAACAACAAAAGAATTGGTAGGAGCTAAATAACAATGGCCCCCTAAAGCCTAAAGGCGCAGCTTGAGTGCTCTCCAGTTGCCCAGAATCCCCACCAACTCCCCCTTCCATGTTGCTTTGTCAGTGCATCTTACCTGCCTGATCTCATGGGGTTAGAGTCTGTGTGTACTAGTGCACATAATAAACTCAAAAGCAAAGTTGGCTAGAAAATGATAGTTATTATGTATTGGCTGACTTATTTGATACCCTAATTATTTATCCTGTGGGGTCACGGTTAAAGGCAAGGTGCTCAGTCATACTATCTGAATTTCAGTCCCGGCCCAGACCCTGCCCAGATCTGAGGTCCAGAGCAAGTCACAGAACCCTGTAAACTTCAGGCTCCTCATCTGAAAAATAGCCATAACAAACGCAGCTCTGTGTAGGACATCAAACGTGTTGACTGACACACGGTTAGTTATTGGTAAAGGCTATAAATCAGTTTAAATAAAAATGTTATTATAAGTTAATATATTTAAATTAATTTATAGCTATTAACAATATCTAATTACTGCAGCATTATAATTTCAGTACCAGAGCAAAATAACATGAAGAAATGCAAGTATTTATTCCCTGTGTTGCTAAAATACCAACACTGATAATCAATATTTTCTATAAAAAGATGTTCAGAATATCTAACATTTTAAAATTCGGCTAAAATGTTAAACATTTCAAATAAAACGTGGATACATATTAGAAGCATTAAGTGAAAACAACAATTTATAAAATATAAACGTTAAAAATGTTACTCTCCTCATGCAAATTGTTAGCAGATGACATGAATAAAATGCTATTCAAAAATAATAAACTAAACTCTATAAGATAAAGAAACCTTTAATAATAATGTTTACAATGAAAATCCTATTTGATGTAAAATGAATCATGGGCATAATTTTGTGCCCATTTTTTCCAACTGCTGAAACTTATTTTTTAATCTAGTCTGGTCAAGGCAATGATGAGATGTTCCAAGCTAAATTTCAAACAGTATTATCCTTTGAGGTTTTCATCTTCAAGGAATCCCATTTCTTCTTTCGTACTTTAGAAGATATCTTTTATTTTAAACTCCTTTCTTTTTTGTTGGCAGGGGCTACATTTTTTTTATTTGATCTTGAGCTCTAGTTTTATTTCAGAGAAAGCGTTCCTGGTTTGTGGTCATCTTCTCCAGTGTTAATGTGGATAGACAGAGATGCCAGTGGGTCACCTAGAGCATATTCTGGGCTGGAAAGTCTCTGAAGCAGAGTAAAGATTTCTGTCATAATGGAGGCAACGTGATTCCCTTCCTTCTGGGTTGTGGAAGAATAGAAAACCGCTTTCTAAACAAGCTTACCTTTACTGGATCTAAACATCTACTGTAGCATATCCCAAGGTGTAAATGGCTCCAATTTTTAAAAAACATATCATAAAAATACTAATAGTTCAGCATTTCTCAAAAGCACATTATTCTGGAATACCAGAATCCCAAAAACTGGAGTTACAATTACTGAAAAACACCAGGTCTGGAGAGTCTTCTGCAAGTCGGTAGCCTTGGTGAGTTCCAAGAACATAGCTCTCCCCAATGCTTTTCTGTTGACTGAAGACTGAGGAGACAGAGTTTGGGAGGCCAAGGCTGGGAAAGAGAAAGAGGGAAGTTGTTGTCTTGAGTTGAATTCATGCCCACTGAGAACCTCAGAATGTGATCTTATTTGGAAATGGGATATTTGCAGATGCAATGAGCTAAGAGAAGGTCATCCTGGATGAGGGTGGGCCCTGAATCCGATGGTTGGTGTCTTTATAAGCAGAGAGGGGGACAGACAGGATGCACAGAGACAGAGAAGGAAGAAAGTCATATGAATACAGAAGCAGAAGTTGGGGGATGTGTCTACAAGCCAAGGGTTGCTAGGGAACGCTGGAAGTCACCAGCAGCTGGAAGAAGCAAGGAGGGGTTCCTCCCTCGAGTCTTCAGAGCTCCACCGTGATCCTGGACTTCTGGCCTCCAGAACTCTAACCAAAGAAGTTTCTGCTATTTTAAGTCACTCAGTGTGTGGGAGTTAGTTATGGCATCCCTATGGAAAACTCATACCACTGTGGCACTGGGAGTGACGCTGCCAGAGCCACTGGCCCTCTGCAGCAGGGCCCACGGTCACTAACCTTGGAATCCAGTCCACACTCTCAGGGGCCAGAAGACCAAGCTCCTGTTCCTGCTGTCCACCCCTGGCAAGTCCCCCCATTTTCCTGCACCCCCTCTCTACCTAGCACCTCCATCCATGCAGCATGCTGCTCCAGCCATGCTGTATCATTTTCTTGGCCAAAGGACAGCCTCTGGGACTTCTGGTGCTGCTCCGAGAGGCCTGTGGTCAGGTGGGAAGAACAGAGCTGCAAGTATCCAAGAGACCCAGGAGAGGACCTGCTGCTTCCCACCCATGTGTGCCACCTTGGAAAGTCACCTCATCTCCCTGAGTCTCATTGGATGGTGACAGTAATCACTTTTGTAGGCCCTTGGCAGGGATTTTGGAATACAGCAGTTCCTGGCACACAGCAGGTGCTCAATAAACATGAGAAACTCCCATCAAGTCAGCATAGGAAAGACTGAGAATTCCAGCATCCTGGAGAGCCAGGCCTCCCCTGATGGGCTTGGGGGCAGAGCTGGAGCATGTGGGGAAAGGGGTAAAACACCTATAGCAAGGCTGGAGAGGGCTGTGAACCACCCGTTCTCATCACATGGACATAGCCTGAGGATGAGGAGAAGCCTCCAGGCAGGGGCTCTGATTTACCATCTTCCATGCCTGGCGCAGAGCAGGGCTCCACAAATACTGGTCGCAGGGATAATTCTGGAGAAGCAGAGGACCCTCTGGCCAATGCAGGAGACCAGAGCTGCAAGCCCAGCCACCCTGCAAAGGCTGCCCTGAAGGAATGTGGAAACCAGAAGGATTTCTTTCTTTTCATTTTTTAAATATTGAGAGAAGCTGATCTTCTTTGTCCTGTGAAGGGTCTCTTAAGCGGTCCTCTTAGATATGCAAATGCAAGGCTAGAAAGCAGCCGGCCTCCTGGGATTCCTGTATAACAAGAATTTTTGCAGCCCTTGATGATGGATTTAATTTTTTACTGAGTGGCCTGGCAAAGATTGTGCCCTTCTTTGGCCTGCAGAAGAGGGGTGATTGGTTGAGACAGCTGGGGGAGGAAAAGAAATTTGTGGACCAATTTGCCCAGGTTTTCTGAAAGGAATGAGACAAATACACCAACACAGTGTTTTCACACATTTTTTGACAAGAAATATATATTGCATTGACCCCCTGGGAGCCCAGGGCAACTGAAGCTGGGACTTCAGGAAACACTGCTATTCCTACATGCGCTGCCTTCTGGCATGTTCTGTCCTATGTGAGTCTGCCTCCTTCTTAAAAATTCCAGACAAAGCCCCAGAATTGATTTCATGACCCCTCTAATGAACTGGTGTCCGTAGTCTGAAAAATGTTTGAGATTTGCTTTACAGGAGGTCTGCTGGGTGGATTGAGGCCTGGCTGTAGGAAGTGGGGAAATAGAGGCACTGAAGGTTGAGGGAGCCAACCTGGTATTGAGTAACTAGCAGGTGGGGGGACAGTGGTCTTCTGGAGCTATCCAACAGTAGGGCTGGGTCTGACTTGGCCATCTGAGGCCAACTCACCCCAGAAAATAGTGGTGGGGACATAAGAGCTTGCAGACTTTTTCCTCTAGCACAAAGGTTCCCTGCCTGAGACCCTGCAGAGACTTGGCAGCCCTCTCCTTCCCCTGGAAGCAGCTCCACATGCTCAGCTTCCTATTTCAATACAGCTGTCATCTTGCTGGCAACACCAAGGCCAGCTTGGAAAATACCTGCCCTGTACCCACCATCCTGGGACAGCCCAGTGCCTTCATGTGGCAGAGACACCCTACCCCAGACTGAGCAGAGTGTGCAGGTGTTTTCAGAAGGCAGAACACCTTTGAGGAGCTTCAGTTTCTGCAGCAAAAACCCCAGGAACAAGGAACTTTCCCCACCCCAACATTCATCTACGCTTTGGACGGGGGCCCAGGACAGCCTCTGCCGGGCCATCCTGCGCCTTTCTCCTTCCACAGCTGGGTGGCAGCAGCAAGCACCCATGCTCCTCTTTCCTCAGGACAGAAACTCTCCCAATTCCCACCCCTCCACCTGTAAGCACCCTGGCCACAGCTCCACTGAGAAAGGGAAGAGTGTTGGGCACTTGTGTGCCATTCTCTTTTTTTCATATCATAGCCAATGCTGACAACCCTCAGGGCCTTTAGTCCCATTCATTGTCCACATGAACTGAGAGTCTTTCAAGATAGTGGAAGTTGGAATACAATTCAGACAGCTTTGGCATCAGTTTCAGTCAAGGCAGTGTGGTGACAAAGCACAGCTTGGGTGCCAAATGTCCTGACTGTCCCTTACAGCACCTCACCCTCTGGACCCATGTGGCAGCCAAAGCCTCTGCTTCTCCTTGCAGCCACAAAAATTGACTCAATTTCCCAGCCTCCCTGCAGTAAGACAGGGTCACATGACTCAACCCTGGTCAACAAAACACGGATAAGAGTGACAGGTGACCTTAGAGGCTTCTGTAGATGCTGTCAGCACAAGCTCCTAAAATCCTCTGAGAAACTTTCTGCTCCCTTTTCCTGCATCTGACAACAGAGGATTCAGAGGAGGACACTGAGGTCCTAGAAGGAGCCTGGATCCCTGAGTGACCACATGGAACAGCCCACTCCCTCCTGCCTTTTCACGCTGACCTGTAGGAGCCAGTGACCTGAGCAAGAAGAGTCTTCTGTGGATTAAGCCACTGAGATTTGGGAGTTGTTAGATCAGCAAGCATGAATTACCTGATTAATGTACCCAGTTTCCTTATCTGTAAAAGGAGGTTATCAACATCGGTCTCCGGGTTGTTGTGTCAATGACATATGATAAAGTGAAAGCACACCCAGGATCTGACATGTTCTAGGTAACTGAGGTCCTTCCTTACAGCGTCAGCAGCAGCCGCAGCAGCAACAGTGCAAGGAGCATTAGTTAACCCCGTGTTCACAGTACTGTACTCCCAGCTAAGTGGACCAGATACCAGACGGGCCTAGTTCATATATAGGGTCTCATGTTCTATAGCAGGGAGTTCTGGGAGCCTTAAAAGGTATGCAAGACTGACTGCAAGCTTTGTAAAATGAATTTTTCCTGTAACTGCAGACCACTAAGGTGATATCTGTAAATAGAATGCTAAGCTGAGGGGCCACACACAGTAAAAGTGAGGAGTAAGAAAATAAGAATCACCCTGGAGCCAGACACCTCAATTCTAATTCTGACTTTTCCACTTACTAGTTGTGGAACCCACATAAGTCACTTAACAACTCCAAGCCTCAGTTTCCCCATCTGTAAAATGGAGATTGTGATAGCATTCTTGCAGGTATTCATGAGTTAATTTATGCAGAATGCTCAGAACAGTGCTTGGCATACAGTAAGTGGCATGTATGCCACTAAGTGACTCCTGCTCAGGCAACCAAGACTGCCTCCCACCCTGAGAGCATGGTAGGGTCTGATGTCATCACAGCCGCTGGGAAGTACCTGTCCCCTTTGGGAGCTGCTGCTGCATTCATCCATGTGTCAAGGAGAGAGAGCCCTCTTGGTCCCAGAGCCTCCTGCTCTTTCCCATGGTGCATTTCTCCTGGGGGTGGGGGAGGAAAGAAAGAAAGTCAGAAAAAGCAGGTGGGGGCAGGGTGGGGGTGAGGCTTGAGGGAAAGGACAATGAGCTTTGTAAATCCCTCCCTGGGCAGGCTGGCCAAGTTCAATGGCTTCAGGCCACATGAACAGCAAGAAAAATGTGGCCCAGGAATTTCTCCCCAACGATTCCCCTTGTCTTTCTCTGTGGGAATTTGGAGCTGCAGACACATTCCTTCCATGAACAGCGTCCGTGGCAGCTAAAGGCCCATTGGCCCGAGCTGGGGAACCTGGCTGGCGGGGCACCTCTAGAGCTCTGCCCCTACCGCCCCCTTCCCCAAGGAGTGGGCACTGCCAGTGTGCCAGAGAATGCACTCTCGCTGGCAGACCTCACAGCCTGTTCTGTCAGGGCCTGACCCCTCCTGGGCATGGCTCCTCTCCTGAGCCAAACTGCCCAGACAGTTTTCACAGCTGCTTTTCCACAATCTATCACCCGGAAGTGGAGACTAGACATCTTGGAGAGAATTTCCATCCATTCACTTTTTTTCTAAGCCAAGTACTTCCTGACTTAAGAGGAAACTATTTCCCAGATGCTCTAAAATTATTTCAAAACACTGTAGAGTCCACAGGCCAAATCTGGCTCACATAAAGTTTTATTAGAACACAGCCACAACCATTCATTTATGTATTGTTGATGGCTGATTTCACGCCACAATGGCAGAGTTGAGTAGCTGCTACAGAGACTGTATGTCCCTCAAAACTTAAATATGTTTCCTATCTGCCCCTTAGAGAAAGTTTACTGACTTCTGGTTTACTCCTTTGTTATTCCACAAAGGATTTGAATGACCTCTATTGAGAAGACTTAGAATAAAATAGTGAACACAATAGTTAAAAATAATTGAGAGCCTGAGAAAATGCAAATAAAAGTAGCAACACAAAATCATGAACCACAGCACAAATATGAAGACTATTAGGACCTACATATTTGACAAAGCCAGGCTTTAAATTTTTCTTGAGTTTCCTGGAACCCAAAGCAGAAAGAGAAATGAGACAAATCTCATTGAAAGAAAGAAAAAAGAATACCTTATGGGATCTAGAGCTTTTTCTAGGACAACGCTGTGAGGGGCTCTTCAAATAGAAAAAGAGTAATATCCACCTTCCCCAGAATCATATACTTAGTTAAAAAAAAAAAAAAACAAGATGACAAAAAACAGAACAGTGAATCTGCAAAATGAATAGCAGCTGCAAAGCTATTGATGAGAGTCAGTACAGGGAGAGGGATTCGTGTTAACATGTTTGACCAGAGATTGAGCTAGATACCTAAATGCAAAGCAGTAGGATTCCATGCACTGTGTTAAAAGTGCATAAAACATTTTGAGAGACAGTGTGTAAGAGGCTTCATTTCTGCTTATCACTTCTGTAGATCTATTTGTTTCAGAGCAAAAACTGGAGTTAACTAAGAGACCCCCAACTCGTCACAAACTCACTTTGCAGTGCCTGGCACAAAGTAGGCCCTTAAGAAATTGTTCATGAAAAATGAAGAGGTGGTGTTAAAAGATAATCTTCCAATTCCAATGTCCGTGAGTCTGTGGTATGTGAACATACAGTTTGTGTGCACATTGAAGTTCAGCCAAACTACAGATCAGAAATATGATGGGAGAAGGGGGCAGGGGCAGGGAGACAGGCCCAGATGAGACCTTCACCATCAAGAAGCAGGAGGCAGTCCATGGTTGTTAAGAAGGTGACCAGCAGTGTTCCGACTGTCCAGTTTGGAGGATAGGGTGGCTCTATCCTCTTCCTACCAGCTGTGTATCTTGAGAGCTCGCATAACCTGGGCAGGTGTCCATATCCTCACCTATAGATTAGATCTGATGACATATCATCCTTATGGGCAATTGTGAAAATTAAACAAGATTAATGCCTTGCCTGTGAGTTACTAGTGCCAATTAAAGGTATGTTTCATGATAAGCTGTCTACAAAGTGTCTTCATCATGCCTTTCTGCAATAAGCTCCCTCTACCAGAGACCAGGGCTGGCAAGAGACATTACTCTGAAAAGCTAGGAGCAATGACCCGCAGTCTCAACCCAGCACTCCACAGGGCTTGTCTTTTTTAACTGGAAGTCTCAACTACAGTTATGTGTGCCTTGTCCCATGGGGCATCTTATTCACCACCAAGTCCTGTTTCTTTTCCGTCCAAAATATTTATCATAAAATTGTTAAGATCGTCTAGAAAGCAAGATGGCCTGGGTTCCAATCTGAGCTCAGCCTCTAATTAGCTGTGTGACCTTGTGCAAATGATTTCACTTCTCTGTGCTTCAGTGCCCTCCTCTTGAAAGTGGAAATAACGATGACATTGAATGTATAGGATTGCTCTGAACCCTAAGTGAACATGCACATGTCAAACTCAGCCTGGCAGATTGTCAGGGCCAGGCAGCACTAGCTATGATTATGCATGACTTCCTATGTTTCAGTTACCTGTAACTGCATAACAGACTACACCAAAGTTTAACGACTTGAAACAACAAACATTTTCCTTTTTAAAAATTTTTATTTCAATAGGTTTTGGGAGAACAGGTAGTGTTTGATTACATGAGTAAGTTCTTTAGCGGTGATTTCTAAGATTTTGGTGCACCCATCACCAGAGCAGTGTACACTGTTCCCAATGTGTAGTCTGTTATCCCTCACCACCTCCCACCCTTTCCCCCAATTCCCCAAAGTCCATTGTATCATTCTTATGCCTTTGCATCCTCATAGCTTAGCTCCCACTTTTGAATGAGAACACACAGTGTTTGCTTTTTCATTCCTGAGTTACTTCACTTAGAATAATGGTCTGCAGTTCCATCTAAGTTGCTGCAAATGCCATTATTTCATTTCTTTTAATGGCTAAGAAGTATTCCATGGTATTTATATACCACATTTTCTTTATCCACTCATTGACTTATGGGCATTTGAACTGGTTCCATATATTTGCAATAGTGAATTGTGCTGCTATAAACATGCATGTGCAAGTGTCTTTTTCATATAATGACTTATTGTCCTCTAGGTAGATACCCAGTAGTGGGATTGTTGGATCAAATGGTAGCTCTACTTTTAGTTCTTTAAGGAATCCCCACACTGTTTTCCATAGTGGTTGTGCTAGTTTACATTCCCACCGCAGTGTAGAAGTGCTCACTTTTCACCACATCCACACCAACGTCTATTATTTTTTTTATTTTTTTATTATGGCCATTCTTGCAGGAATACGGTGGTATCACATTGTGGTTTTGATTTGCATTCCCCTGATCATTAGTGATGTTGAGCATTTTTCTATATGTTTGTTGGCCATTTGTATATCTTCTTTTGAGAATTGTCTGTTAGTGTCCTTAGCCCACTTTTTGATGGGATTGTTTTGTTTTTGTTGATTTGTTTGAGTTCCTTGTAAATTCTGGATATTAGTTCTTTGTCGGATGTAAAGATCACAAGGATTTTCTCCTACTCTGTGGGTTGCCTGTTTACTCTTCTGATTGTTTCTTTTGCTATACAGAAGCATTTTAGTTTAATCGAGTCCCATCTATTTATCTTTGTTTTTGTTGCATTTGCTTTTGGGTTTTTAGTCATGAAGTCTTTGCCTAAACCAATGTCTAGAAGGATTTTTCCAATGTTATCTTCTAAAATTTTTATGGTTGCAGGTACTAGATGTAAGTCTTTGATCCATCTTGAGTTGATTTTTATATAAGGTGAGAGATGAGGATCCAGTTTCATTCTTCTACATGTGGCTTTACCAATTATCCCGGTACCATTTGTTGAACAGGGTGTCCCTTCCCAACTTTATGTTTTGTTGAAGATCAGTTGACTATATGTATTTGGCTTTATTTTTTGGTTCTCTGTTCTGTTCCATTGGTCTATATGCCTATTTTTATACCAGTACCATACTAAAAACAAAACACATTTTCTTTATTTGCTCACTGTTCTGCAGTGTGACCATGGCTTGGCAGGGACAGCTTCTCTCTGCTCCACATGGTGTCACTTGGAGAATCTACTTCCAGGACAGCCTCACTCACAGAGCTGGAAATCAAAGTGGTTGCTGCTGTCTTGGACTTCAGTTCTCCATTTGGCCTCTTTACATGCTAGGTTGGGATTCCTGCAGCACAACAGTTTCAGAATGGTTCCACTGTTTACAAGGACAGGGAAAAGCAGAAGCTGCCAAGTTTTTTTAGGACTTTGACCCAGCATTGGTCCAGAGTCACTTCTACCACCTTCTGTCAATTAAAGCAGCTCATAGGGCAGTCTAGATTCAAGGCAGGGGGTTACATAAGATGCAAGAACTGGAAGCTGTGGCTGGCTGGGGCCCCCAAGCTAACGCATTGCCCTGCCTGGTCTCCATCCAAACCTGCTGTGTTCAGCCCACATCTCCCACCTGGCTTATGCCTTTTGCATCCTTGTTTTCTCTCTGCTCCTGTCTCCCGTTTCCAGTCCCTATCTCACTCTAGCCACCAGGCTAGCCAGTCAGAATCATAGGCAGCATCATGCCCCCTAGCCTAAACGCCATGCTGTGGCTCCCTCCACCCAAGTAAAGAGCTAGTTCTTAAAGGGATACTACTGCACTCATTGGAGGACTGTGTTATTCCATGTGAATTGCTATAAAGGGATACCTGAGATGGTCATTTATAAGGAAAAGAGGTTTATGTTGGCTCACAGTTCTGTAGGTTCTACAAGCATAGCACTAACACTTACTTGGCTTCTGGGGAGGCCTCAGGAAGTTTACAATCATGGCAGAAAGCAAAGGGAAGCAGGCATGTCCCATGGCAAGACAGGGAGAAACAGAGAGAGAAAGGGGGCGGGGAGAGACAGAGAGAGAAAGGGGGCGGGGAGAGAGAGAAAGAGAGAGAGAGAGAGAAGGGGAGGTCCCAGATTCATGTGAAATACCAGACTGAGAACTCACTCATTACTGCAGGGATGGCACCAGGCCATTCATAAAGGATCTGCCCCATGTAGAATTCATGGCTCAGTTCTAGCTAGTTTGGGGTAATGATCAATTTGAGGGGTAGAGCTATGTTCATGGAATTTGATTTTTCAGACAAATTCTATGCTAAGTGACCCATGACCCAAACACCTCCCACTAGGCCCACCTCCAGCACTGGAGGTCACATTTCAGTATGAGATTTGGAGGGGACACACATCTACACCATATCAGGGACCATTCCTATGCCATCCCCTAAGGTGTTGGACTCCTCCTCTAAGCTCAGGTCCCACCTCAAAGCATTCTCCTCTGCAGAGTTTTCCTTACCACCCTTGGCAGACTGGCTTCCTGTCCCCTACAGCTCCCAGGGCAGCCTCCCATCTCCCTTCGTTCACTGGACTGGCTTTGTGTCAGGCATTCAGCTGTGTTCAGTCATCATTTGTACGTGGGTGAAGGAAGGAAGGAATGATTGTTATAGACCCCTTAAGCTCTGCTTGTGACTAAGATGGTACATCCCCATTTCTACCCTTCCCCTGAGCTAACCAGGGCTGAGCTCACACCTGAGACAGTGCTGTGAGGGGGCATTGGATATTCTGGGGAGGGGCAATCCAGACTCCTGCATTGGGACTATGGAGGGCAGCTACTGAGTCTCCTAAGAAAATCCTTGAATGGCCTGGGGGATATCTGGGACCAGGGGCTCAGGATACACAGGCTTCAGGATTCCAGCAGCAGCAGCAGCACACCCTAGAAAGAGCTCTACATTCTCACTACCCAACTGTGGGTCTCCCAGATAAATGGAATAAAGTGGTAGGAGGTAGACCTCTGGATGAATGGGGCAGCCTGTGTCCCGTAGAAACTTTGTCCTCAAAGCTGGTATCCAGCCTCCTCCCAGAGCCCATTGTGCCTACTGGATATCCACCCTCCTGGTTCTAGCTTCACTGCCCTGTGCCTGGTGGCGGGCTGGAGGTTGGCCTTCCTGCTGGAGAACATGTCCCAGAGGCTCCCACCTCTGGCCCTTCTTCTGGAGCAAGGTGGCTTGAGCTCAGCTAGAGCCTTGCAGCATGTGTGGTCCTGATGTTTTGGCTCAGTTCTAGTTAGTTTGGGGTAATGATCAATTTGAGGGGTAGAGCTATGTTCATGGAATTTGATTTTTCAGACAAATTCTATGCTAAGTGGGTGCTTTGCCAGTTGCAGCCCATGACTTTAGGCCTAACTGGGGAAATACTACCCATTCCTCTGTTTTTTTAAACATTAAACCATCCATCATCTATCCTTTTATTCACCTATGAAACACACCCATTTAACTATCCCTCCACCTATCCGTCAATCTATTCACCTATCCATACCTCCATCCAACCAACCATTCATCCACCCATCCATCCATTCACCTATCCACACCTCCATTCAACTATCCATCCATCCATCCATCCATTCACCTATCCACACCTCCATCCAACCAACCATCCATCCACCTGTCCATTTGTGTATTCACCTGTGCACACCTCCATTAAACTAACCATCCACCCATCCATCCGTCTATTCACCTTTGTATACCTCCATCCAAACATCCATTTCTCCATCCATCCATCCATCCATCCACCCATCCACCCATCCATTTTGGCTCTGCTGCTTACTACCTCATTGGTCTTGGACAAGTCTCTTCACCTAAGAACATTAGTTTCTTCCTTTGTAAATTGAATCTCATGGCATCTGCCTCATGTTCTGTGGTTAACTGAGATAATAACCTTTGTGAGTTGCCTGGCACATGGTAGGAAACACATAGGGAATGTTATTTTCCTTCCCCCTTGAGGAAGAACACACAACTAGAAAACTATAAAAAGACAACGTGTAATTAGGAATTAAAGTGTGTGAAACCAAAGGCAATAATACAAGAAGACTTGCCTTCCTATTCGTCTGCTGAACTGCCTTGGGAGTTGATATTTAAAGCCACTTTGAAAAGTCTAGTATCCCAAAATATATTTAAACGGTTCAATGGGGACGTTGACCCTTTATAATAGGCTCATTTGAAACGATCCTGCTTTGCTACTTCCTCTTAGAAAGATAAACAAGCAGCCCACAATGGCCGCTGTGATGTTTTCTTTTAAATCTTGCTTTCCAAATGTAGGACTTGGCCGTTGGACAATCACCCGAGGGGCTCGCTCCCCACAGATGCTCTCCCTGAATGCAGGGAGCTCTAGCTTGGAATTCCTGGGGCCTCATTAAGCCCGCTGTGACTAAGTGATCTTGCCTGGTGCTAAAACTGTTTAAAATGACTTGGCAGCAACCAGAAGTCAGGTCTCTCTGTTTTTTCTCAGTTACTTTGTCTTTGCAACCCCCGCCTACATGTCACGAAGTGAAAACATCTTTCTTTCCAGATCCAACGCAGGACAACCCTTCGCTTTCCCCAAAGCCTCACCCTGGTCTTTCTGAGGAGTTAAAGGAGAGGGAGGGAGGCAGAAATCTGCCCTGCTGTTGTTAATCTCTCCTTTGAATGAAGACTTAACTCCTGGGAAAACCTCTTCCCTGCTCTAAGTCATTCTTTCCTGCCCCCACGTTTATTTAACTCTTCTGCTCCGAGCCTTGGGCAGCCTCTGCCTTCCATCTGCCCTTACTGAGATTCTCATCTGAGACCACCTCTGTACTACCCAAATGGAATTGGGGTAGGGAGGGAGGGAGAAAATTCCAATCAAGTCAAGGCCACCAGAGCTGGACCACAGCCCTGCTTCAGGGTCAGGAACAGAGCCTCAGAACTGGGGAGTGAAAAAGAACCCTACTCTGTGCCAGACACTTAAAAATATAATTTATCTCAATCAAAGTAAATTGATTATTTACTTTCATGACACAATAATACATGATTATGCTTTCCTTTTACAGCATGAGACCATTATAAAAAAAACCAGAGTCTCTCGACACTCACTTGACTCCATTCTTGTTCCACCCTCTCCCCAAAGGGAACCACTCTTGGTTTCCTGTTTTCCTCCCATATATTTTTCTAGGCCCAAGGGCCTAAAACAGAGCATGGCATAGAGTAAACACTATAGTAATGTTTTGTGAGTATGGGCATGTGTTTTATGTAAGTGCCATGAATCCGTACATCTCAAACATTCAGCCACAGCACTCTCCTTTTATATCATATTCTATCTTATGAAAATTCCAGTGTATTTGATCATTCTTTTATTTGTTTGTCTCAAGATAGAATCTCACTCCAACACCCAGGCTGGAGTGCAGTGGTGCAATCTTGGCTCACTGCAACCTCCACCTCCCAGGTTCAAGTGATTATTGTGCCTCAGCCTCCCGAGTAGCTGCAACTACAGGTGTGTGCTACCACATGTGGCTAATTTTTGTATTTTTAGTAGAGATAGGGTTTCGCCTGTTGCCAAGACTGGTCTCAAACTCCTGGGCTCAAGCAATTCAAATACTTGGGTCTCCCAAAGTGCTGGGATTGCAGGCATGAGCCACAATGCCTGGCTGATAATTCTTTTACTGATGAACGTTTTGTTGGTTCCAATTTTTTGCAATCACAAGCAAGGTTGCCGTGAATAGCCTACAGACTTTCCTGGGCATGTGGGCACACATTTCTGTGGGGTGCATACTGAGAAATTAGATAGCTTGGTCCCAGGTGATCAGCATTTTTAGTTTCAATAAAGCAGCTTCCATGTTACCTTCCAAGGTGATTGCACCAAACACACTCTTATGAAAAAGTGCCCAAATCCTCGCCAAGACTTGATGATGATAGCTCACACTAGCAAAGCGCTTAGCTACAGGTCACTTGGGTTCTAAGTCCTTGTATATATCAGCTCATTTAATTACCACAACCATCCAGTGAAGCAGTTTCTGTTATCTTCTTTGTTTTATAGGTGGGGGAACCGGGCACAGAGAGCGTTTGAATAACTTAATTCCATCAAACCCTTAATTTGTGCTAAGTGGCATCTGAACCGGTATCATTTCCCTCACTTTTCAGGTGAGGAAACGGTCTCAGAGGGAGATGACTTATCCAAAGTCGCACAGCCCATAAGTAGCCCACCAGGTTTGAGGGTAGCCTGGGCAAACACTCCCTCTTCCTACTTCTGCATGGTACAGGTGAGCTGGGAAACTGAGAACTCAGTGGCCCTGAACACCCTCGACCAAGTTACCCTTGAGATGACCGCCCAGAGGATGCCGCTGGGGGGACGGGGCGTCTCCCTTGCACAGCGAGGGCACCTCTTCTTCTCATTCTGCTCGGGGAGACCAGATCGGTGTGGCCCCCACCCACTGTTTGGCTCCCGGGGAGACGGAGGCAGCCCCGGCTCCGCGGCGCCCCCTGGCGGCACCTGGGCGAGCGCGCGGCCCGGCACCCCGGGAGAGTAACGGGCTTTGGGGAGGGCGCCGGCGAGGGCAGGGAGCGGCGCGGGGCCGCCCCAGCGCGCGGAGATAAAAGCGGGCAGAGGCGCGGCGGGCGCGATCTGCGCGTTCTCCTATTGATTAGCAGGGTCTGCCCGGAGGCCGGGATGCCCGCGGCGCGGGGCCGCGGCGGAATGTGAGGGCCCGGGAGCCGCGGGCCGGCGGCCCTGCGCACCCCGCGCCGGGCTGGGCACTACCCGCGGGCCGAACCTCGGCCGCGCCGCCCCGGGGCGCAGGCGGCAGGCGGGGACAGGAGCGGAGCAGCGGGGCCGCGGGCGGCTGCCATGGGGCTGTGCTGCTGCAAGGACTGGAAGGGACACCTGCGAGCGCCCAAAGGTAACTCGGGCGCGCACGTGCGCCAGGCTCGGGAGCGCTGCGCCCCGCTTCCTGGGGCCGCCGCTGGAGGCTGCCAGTCCCGCCTCGGGGACTCGCCACCTGGTGTCCCGGACCGCCCGCACCTGCCTCAGCGTTGGAAAGGGCTCAGGTGCGGCTGCTGCTCCCCTGAGTCTCCTAACTTTGGAAGGGGAGCCTCCCCCTGACTCGGGGCGCGGGGGAGGGTCCTGGGGCTCCTTGAGCCCAACTAGGGGTAGGGAGTAGGGTCCGGCCCCTGGGCGGGAGTGGGTAGAGCCTAGGGGAGGGTGCGCCCTCCAGGGCCCGGAGCTGGCCGTGGCGCCGGCTGTAGGTCCGCCAAGTCCACGGCTGGGGCGGTAGAGCCCCCGGCGCCCAGACCCACCCGCAGGTCTCTGCACCGCGCGCCCGGCGCCGCCCCTGCGGCTTAACCGCCAGGAGAGGGACCATTCATTCTCGCCCGTCTCTGTCACAAACTTGGACGGTGGGGCCCTGACTCAGAGTTTTCCAAAAGTCGCGGCGGAACCTGCGAGCGGAGCTGCTTGAGGAATGCAGCAGTCTTGGAGAGGGCCCAAAGCCCAGAAACACGCTTAGGACATTGGCGGCCGCCGGAGGTCCGGCCTGCCGGGGGCTGGGGCCCGGCTGACTTAACCCTTGACTGACTGAAATGATCTCCGTTGTTCTTTGGGAACAAAGTGGTACATCCCTTTCCTGCAGCGCTCCCTAAACTCACCTGACCCTAACACTCACTTGCTGCGCTTATTAAGCATGCAGATTCCCAGGCCCCACCCCGGCCTGCTGGATAGGTTCTGGGAAAGGCCTTGGGAAACTGTGTGTTTAAGAGTTCCCCAAGCGACTCCCATGGCCAGGTGAGTCTGGGAAGCCTTGCCTGTAAACCGTATAGGGTAAGGCAGGCTCTGCCAGGTGAGCACTAGGTCTTCTTTCCTCTGAAAAGTGTATTCTGCATCCAGATACAGAAAAGGTATGAATGTGTCAGGCAGCTTTCGACCTTGTCCAGGTGAGAATGATGCCATTAGTGTACAGGCTGGTTTCACAAAGGGTTTGAAGTAGCTTATAACATGTATAATACTTAACCATGTAAAAACCTAAACAGGACTCTACATTTACATAGGAAGTATAGAGGTCAAGGGAAAAAGGAGCCCCGTTAATCTGGCCATGAGGTAGGATCAGTTGATCTGTTGAGCCTCTTTGCAACCAAAACAAAGTGAAAATGTGAGTACTGTAGTTGCAAGGTTCTCATTGTCCCAGAGCAACAGTTTTCTCGGCTTCTGATTGTAGAAAGAATGAAAAAGAATTTTGCACATGAGGCTTTATGCTTGGAAGCAGGGGCTGAAAGCCCTGTGTGTGGTGTGTTCACTATGATAACAGCTAGGGCTGCAGTAGGACTCAGAGGGTAAGGTCTTGCTGCTTGCTCCCTGAGGGTGGGTCAGAGCCCAGGATTTCACCCTGGCCAGGGCCTGGGCGAGCAGCTTTAGTCTCTCCTGATCCCTCCTCAGTAAACAAGGCAAGGGGTGTCCTAGAAGCAAGGGTGGATTTACAGTCTTGGTTAGGGAGGACATAGACTGATTAAGCAGCCCCAGAAGGGAGCCAGGGGCACCTCCTCTTGCTTAGGTCTGCCCTCTGGGGCTGTGGACCCTTAGGGCCAGCTGCTGGCTTCACCAATCCAGGTAAGCAACAAGCCTGGCCGGGGAGTGTTCCCCAGCTTGTCCCTACCTCCCACCCACCTGAGGGACAGCTGGCCACAGCAGCCTGGGAGCAGGCACAGAGTGTGAAGTGCCTCCAAGGTTCTGCAGCCCATGGAAGTTAGCCAAGCTGGCCAAGTGGGTGGGGAGCACTGTTCTGCCACAGTGGGTGACCAGCCACTGCCCAGCAGGGAGGAAAGAACCCATGCAATCGTTGGAGAGTCTGTGGTTTAAGGAAGACAGATGTTTGATCTCTTTGTGTACAACATCTCCAAGTGTTTAAATTCTGCAGGCTCATTTAACAAATTTGAACCCATGTGGCCAGCCTGGCCAAGTGGTGGACCATCCGAACCATTGTTCACAATGAGTTCAGCAATAAACAGGGGAGGGGTTATTTGGTCAAATAATCTTAGACATCAGGAATTATGAAAGTTTGAAAGATTTTCACACCAAACAGAGCCTTTGTCACACTGGCGCAATTGTGTCTGCCAAGGCAGGTGGACTGTAGGTATGGTCTCCACACCTTTACCGAGGGAACCTTCTTTCATAACACACATGTGTGTGGACACACTTTGAGAAATGCTGCTTCTGACATTAAACTGTTCAGTTGTAATAGCAGCAACACAGTATGTCTCTGTGTGTGCATGTGTGTGTTTAGCTCTTGCCACCACCTAAGGAGATATCTGACTCTCTGGCCTATAGATGTGTATGTGTATTTTTTTTTTAAGAAAAGGTCAAAAGAGAGTCCATTAGTCACTGATATCATTTCAATTAAAGCAACAGCTAAGACAACAGTTGTTCTTACTGATTTCATTCTTGGATGTTTCTGAATCAAACTCTTACAACAGAACATTTTAGCATGTTTGTCCCTGTGAAAAAAATGTACTTGATAAAGTAGAAAAGCTCAAATATTCTACAATCTCATAAAGAGAGCAGCAAAAATATATCAGGAGCCCAAGCCACATTAGTAGGTGTCACTATCACACCTTTAAAGACCAAATCCTGGGCTTTATGCAGGAGCCCCTTGCTCTCCTGCTGGCTGCAAAGCTGGGTCCAGGGAGGGATTGCCGCATGCCTTTTTCAGGCGGAGAGGATGTGATATGCTGTGATAGGATATGACATTAATCCCACTTAATATCATATGCAAAACAGATTGTTGCAAATAGAGAAATCCTGGGTTCCAGGTGCTCCCAAAAAGCTGAAAGGTGAGTGAGCAGTGTCTGATTGGTAGAGGCTGAACCTTCTCTAAAAGCAGAGCGCTCATATTCTTGTCTGAACTCTGAAGGCCTTATTTCTGGGCCATGTTTCCAGATGCTTCTGTATTTAGAGCTCTGTGATGGGTCTGTTTGGTGGCAAATTTCATTTTCTTCAGCTTTGCATTATCGCTCAAGGTGGAGATCTGGAGGAAGAAGGTGGTGCTGGAGCACAGCGTGGAGTCAGCTTTTGTTCTAGGCCGGGGAGTGGCAGGAGTGGACTGGTAGGTCCTTAGATCCTGGCACATGCGCATTCTCTGCCACCACTTCATCTCCATCTGCCTCTGGAGCTCTTTGCCCCTCACCCTTCCCGCTGCTCTCAGCAGCAGCGGCTCTCCCTTGCCTTCTGGGGTCTTGCCCATGACCAGATCCGATGCCCTTCCCAACATCCTCACCCTCCCTCCCATCAACTCCTGTCAGCCCATAAACCTGCCTGAGTTGCTCATCTAAAAATTCAAAAACAAAACCAACAAGACCAATCTCTTGTCCCCTTCCATGCTCCATAAGCCCTGCCCATTGTTCCTCCCCTCCATCCCCAGCACCAGGGAACAGTGTGCCCAGCCCTGACGCCCCCTTGTCCTCTTCCCCATTCATCCTGGGCCCCTGTCAGGCTCTCCCCTGCTCCTGCGAGCATCTGTGAACCTGCCCACCTTAGGCCCCTCCTGGGCTGCTGAGGGCTGCCCCTGCTACTCTTCAGCCCTGCCCTGCCAGCTTTGGGCTGTAAATCTGCTCACCTTCTGAGCTGTCCTCCCAAGGCCCTGATGACCGTGATTGCCTCTAAACAAACGACCCCCAAGTTCCCCTCCACGCTCCACAGTGCCCGTCTGAGGCCTGCAGATCCAGAGCCCCTCATCAGGCTCTACTGCGGTCCCGCACTCCCACTGCCCCTTCTCCTGCTTTCCTGACTCTTGACCCTGCCCTGCTCTTTGTTTCTCACCACCAAAGGCGACAGCTCCCATGCTCCTTGCCCTCAAGGCCACCACAACACCCATGCATTCCCTCATCAACTTGTCACCTTGATGTCATTGCCTTCTGGCTGGCCATCCTGAGCTCACCCTTGCCCCGTCTAGTCCACCGCCCAACCTAGCATCCACCCACAGCTCCAGTGATACTCTGGTTTTCCTCAAACCCCACCTTGGCCCCACACTGCCTGCAGAAAAGGCTCAGCTTCCCAGATTTGCTGGCACTGTGTTCCCCTGTCCCCCTCCCAACACCCCCCCAACCATGCAGTCTGGACCTCTGTGGTCTCTGCACCACACCACTTCCTCTCAAGATGCCTTCGAATGGGCCTGAGGGTAGTCAAGCCTGGACTGGTGGCCTGTGCCTGGACCCATTCTGAGCCGCAGCCCTCAGGCCCAGTTCATCACATTCTCTTCAGTGCAGTGAGCCTGTGTCTGCCGCTGTTGATTGCCTTGTTACCTCTGTGATCTGGCACCACACTGACACAGAATCTACACTTGTGAACACTAGCAAGAGCAGAGTGTGGGCAGACACAGGAGACCATCGAGCTCAGCTACTGGCTGGACCCAGCCTGTTGTTGGGGCACGCCACACCCAGCAGATCCCAGTGGCAATCCACTGGGCTTATCATTGCACTGTAACACATGAGCTCTGGGCATGGGTTCCTGCAGACTCTGTGCCCCTTTGCTGGTGGACAAAGTGTAGGCTCTGCCAGGCATGGGCTCATTGGGGTGCCCAGCAGCCAGGGTACAGAGTCGAGGCCAATGGGCCTGGGCAGGAAGGCTGTTGCTGGGCTGGTGCAAGACGAGTGGACAGAGTGCCCTGCTCTGTCTTGGAGGGAGAGGTCAGGAGGCATGGCAGTCACTGACTGGATGACAGGACTGGTTCTACTGCTGTGCCGCAGCATACAGGGAGCCACAGTCCTCAGGCCAGCACAGTGGCTGCCTCCTGCTCTGCCACTCCGTCTCTGCTTCTGTCCCCAGGAGCCTGTACATTCTGATGCTCCTCACTTGCTTGCTCTGCCCTCTGGCTGGTAAACTCATCCAAATCTCCAGTCATTTCCCCGGCTCAGGCCTCTGGCCCCTGCATACCTCCATTGGATGTCTCCTGGGCAAGAGACTGGCCAAGGCTAATCGAGCTAAAACTGAACTGTTGATTTTGTCCTTCTCCAATTTGCCATCCCCAGGTCCTGCCAGTTCTATTTCCAAAGTGGGCTGGAATCCTTCTGCTGTCTCTATGCTATGCCAACACCCTGTGGCCCCGTCTGCTGCAGTGGCCTTCCGGCAAGGCCTCCCATGTGGGCCCTTCCTGATGCCAGTCCCTTCTCCAGTAGCCAGCGTGACCTGTGTAGGTCCCCTGCCGGGTCTCACTGCTTCCTTCCTACAGATGCTCAGTACCTCCCACGGCAGTTATAGTAAATGATTCTTGGCACCATTCACTGCCGGCCGTGTGGTCTCCAGCTCCCCACATCCCCATCCTCCTCTCACACGTGGCCTGCTTTTGCTTCCCTCATTTCTCTCTGCCTGAAGTCACCTTGCTCCTCATTTGTCTGGGCCTAAGTGTCATTATTTCCTGAGAGGCCTTTTCTGACTACTGTTACTTTCTCACTTGCCATTGAGTATTTTTCCTTTAAAACACCACCCACACACACACTCCACAATGTGTGTATATATATGTGTGTCGTTCCTTTGCACAGCCTGTTTCCTCACTAAGTGAGCCAGAGGCTCCCTGAAGGCCAGGGCAGGCTCTGTCTTATGCTTGCTACTGGGAAGGCTGGCAGGGGCTGGGTGAGGTGGCAGCCCTCATGTCTGACTTGACTCTGAAGGCAGTGGTGGGCCGACGTGGACAGATGTGAGGCCTGGAACCACATGCTGAGATGTTCGAGCCATCCCGTTCTGCAGGTCATCTCAGGAGACTGAGCCCCAAGGCTTCTGGCCCCACTTGGTTTCTAAGAAGGGCCTCTCTTTGTGACTACTTCTCCACTTGGGTGTCCTGAGCAGCAGCCCTGCAGTTTTTTTTAAAAAAGGGAACCAGCATCCAGCAGAGAAATTTGGTTTCACTTCCTAGCCAGGCCTCCCGTTCACCTCTCTGAACCTTTTGCCTTCCCACCTGTAATGGGACAGGCACACAGGCCGCAAGGCTGTCAGAAAGCCCAGTGGTAGTCCCAGCTCCCTGCCACTCAGAACCTCAGTTTCTTTAGTTTCTTTATCTGAAAAGAGAGGAACAGGTGTGACTCTGGTCTCTAGGTCCCTGGAGGCTTGAACCTCGATGATTCTCCGAGGAAACCCAGAACTGCTGTGTGCTCCTAGCAATGGGACACAAGAAGTCCCAGCGCCCTCTCCTACCTGCGTGGAGACGAGTCCTGTGGCCTTTCAGGTGAAGGATAATGATTTGACAGCACATAGCCAGGGTCAACACTGCTGGCCTCCAGGGTGAGGAGATTGGCTCTCAGGTCTCCAGAGAGGAACCAATTTGAGGAAGCCCTAACTCCCTGACCTTGGCCCTTAGGGCAGCAAGCCTCCCAGAGAGCTTCAGAGGCCTGAACTCCCAAAGGGAGGAGGAAGAAGAGGTTTGGAGGTGTGTTTTCTTATCTTGTTACTCCGTAGTCTTTGCACCTGTAGGAGACCTTCCTTCAGGAATCCTGGGACCAAAATTGGGAACATCCCAATGAAATGAACCCCTAAATTATCTCTCCCTATCCCTCACCCCAAGCCAGCTATGTAGCTAATGTACATCCTGCCTCACTTGTCTTTTGCTGGCTTTTCTCCTAAATATCCTATCACTGGACTCTTTTAAACAGCTGTATTGAGGTATGTTTCATATATTATAGAAATTGATTCAATTGAATTGAATTTGAATTTATACAATTTAGCGGTTTTTAATGTAGTCACAGAGTTATGCAACTATCACCAAAATCTAATTTTTGAACATTTTTATTACCCTGGAAAGAAGCCCCATGTCCATTAGTAATCATGTCTCATTCCAGAGACAACCCTCCCCGTATCCACGAAACAATTTTTATTCAATAAATATATTGTATTTTTGTGATTGACTTCTTTCACTTAGCATAATGTTTTCAAGGTTAATCTACGTATGACTACTTCATTCCTTTTTAGGGCTGAGTAATTGTCCATAGTACGAGTATTCCATGTTTTGTTTATCCATTCATCAGATTTGGATTGTACTTTGCTAGCTTTTCTTGACAATTTTTGCATACATATTTATAAGAGATAGTGGTCTGTACTTTTTTTGTGATGTCTTGGATTTTGATATCAGAGGAATACTGGCTGCATAGGAGGAACTGAGAACTGTTCCCTCTCTTCTGTTTCTTGGAAGAGTTTGTGAACTTTTAGTATTAATTCTTTAAATGTTCGGTAATACAGATTTTAAATTTCTTTTTGAGTTGGTTTTGGTAGTTTGTGCCTTTCTAGGAATTTGTCTCTTTTATCTAAGTCATCTAATTTGTTGGCAAACAACTTTGGGTTTTGTTTATTTATTTATTAATCTTTGAGACAGGGTCTTGCTCTGTCACACAGGCTGGAGTCCAGTGGTGCGATCATGGCTCACTATAGCCTCGAACCTCTGGGCTCCAGCAATCCTCCTGCCTCAGCCTCCCAAGTAGGTGGAAGTCAGGCACACACCACCATACCTGGCTAATTGTTGATTTTAAAAAAGTGTTTAGAGATGGGTTGTTACTGTATCGCCCAAGGTGCTTTCAAACTCCCAACCTCAAGCAATCCTCCTGCGTTGGCCTCCCAAAGTGCCGGAATTACAGACATGAACCACTTTACCTGGCCACAAACTGTTTTTCATATTATCCCTTATAATCTTTTTTTATTCTGTAAGTTTGGTAGTGATGTTCCCTATGTTATTCCTGATTTTAATAATTTTCTTTTTTTCTTGGTCAGTCTAGCTAAAGTTTGTCAAACTTGGTAATTTTTTCAAAGAATCAACTTTTGTTTTTATTGATTTTTTAAGTTTTTCTGATTGTTTTTCTAGTCTTTTTGTTTTTTGTTTTGAGTTAAGGTCTTGCTCTGTCACTGAGGCTGGAATGCAGTGGCACAATCGTAGCTCACTGCTGCCTCCAACACCTGACCTCAAGCGATCCTCCTGCCTTAGCCTCTCGAATAGTTGGGACTACACATTCCAATTCAGCCCTAAATATGCAAAGACGCTGAGCATAGATGACACTGTGTTCAGCTTCTTTGAGTATTTAGAGGTGAGTTGTTTAGTTTCTACATATTTGTGAATTTCTCAAATGTCCTTTTTTATTGATTTCTAATTAAATTTTTGGTAGTCAGTGAATATACTTTCAAACTTTGTTTTGGTTAATCCTTTAAACTTTTCAAGGCTTACTTTATGATTTAGTGAATGGTCTATCCTCAAATATGTTCTGTGTGCATGTGAGAAGAATGTGCATGCTGCTGTTATTAAGTGGAGCATTCTACAGATGTGTTAGGTCTACTTGATTCCTTATTTTGTTCAAGTCTTCTGTTTCCTTGTTAATGTTCTGACTAGTTTTATTTTTGAAAGTAGGATATCAAACACTCCAACAATTATTAAAATATCCTCAGTTCTGTTTATTTTTTTCTTACCAATTATGGGGTTCTGTTTATAGGGGCATATGTTTATAATTGTTTTACCTTCCTCCTGCAGCTATCCTTTTATCATCATAAAATGTTCATTTGGCTGGGTACGGTAGCTCACGCCTATAATCCCAGCACTTTGGGAGGCCAAGGTGGGTGGATCACGAGGTCAGCAGATCGAGACTATCCTGGGCAACATGTTAAAACCCCATCTCTACTAAAAATACAAAAATTAGCTGAGCGTGGTGATGTGTGCCTGTAATCTCATCTTCTTGAGAGGCTGAGGCAGGAGAATCACTTGAACCCAGGAGGTGGAGGTTGCAGTGAGCTGATATTGCACCCCTGTACACCAGCCTGGTGACAGAGCTAGATTCTCAAAAAAGTAAAATAAAATAAAATAAAATGTTCATCCTCTTTGTATCCAGTAATATTTTTGTTTTAAAGTCAATTTGTCTGATATTTTTGTGTAGCCACTCTAGGCTTCTTTTGGGTATTGTTTCCATGGTATATCTTTTCTCATCATTTTACTTTCAACCCACTTGTGTTTTTTAATTTAATGTGTCTCTTATAAGCAGTAATGGTTTGATTATTTAAAAAAAGAGTTAGCCAATCTTTGCCTTTTTGTTGGAGTATTTATTCCATTTATATTTAATGTAATTACTGATAATATAGATTTATGTTCGCCACTTTGGAATTTGTTTTCTACATATCTTATATCTTTTTTGTTCTATTTCTCCTTTACTGCTTTCTTTTTGTGTTAAATAGAAATTTTCCAGCATGCCATTATAATTCCCTTATTGTTTCTTCATAGTATTTTTTTAGTTATTTTCTTAGTGGTTATTTTGGGGATTACAATTAGCCTCTTAATTTAAAGCAATATAGTTCTGATTAATACTTCAGCAGTTTACAGAAACTTTGCCCCAATATAACTTTGTTCTCCCTGCTGCCTGACTCCTTTATGCCATTGTCATATTAATTATTTCTTTATGAATTATTGAAGTTTCATAAGTATTGCTTTATGCATTTATCTTTTACATAGACAAAAAGCTATAAAAATACATTTATTCTGTCTTTTATATTTAACTATATATGTGCTTTTCATTTTTTAATGTGGATTTCAGTAAACATCTAATGTTCTTTTATTTTGTCTGAAGGATTCCTTTTAGGATTTCTTGTAGGTTAGATCAGCTAGGATGAAGGATGGAATATTCTTTGTTTTTATTTGCCTGAAAATGTCTTCTCCATTTCTCAATGATAGTTTTGCTGGATATAGAATTATTGGTTGACCATCATTCTTTTTCTTTCAGTATTTTGAAAATGTGGTTCTGTTGCCTTCTGGTTTCCATGGTTTCTGATGAGAAGTCAACTGTTAATTTTGTTGAGAATCCCTTGTATTTTTCTCTTGCTTCTTTCAAGATTCTTTGTTTTTGGACAGCTTGGCTATGATATGTCTAGGTGTAAATCTCTTTTTTCAATAAATTTGGGAAATTCTAGCCACCATTCCTTTAAATATTTTTCTACCTTTTTTTCTCTCCCCTCTCCTTCTAGGATTCTCATTTTGTGTATTTTGCTACACTTTATGGTGTTCCATCAGGCTCCAAGGTTCTGTTCATTTTTCTTCATTATTTTTTAGTTTCTGCATCTCAGAGTGTCTATTCTCAATGAACTTATCTTCAAGTTCACTAATTTTTTTCTTCTGTAAGCTCAAATATGCTGTAAGAGCCCCAAAAGTGATTTATTTATTTCAATTATTGTACTTTTAAACTCCAGAATTTATATTTGTTTCTTTGTATAATTTTTCTTTACTGACATTCTCTAATTGGTGGGACATCATTGTCACACTACGTTTAATTATTTAGACATAGTTTCCTTTAGTTCTTTGAATATATTTACAGTAGCTGATTTGAAGACTTTATCTAGTAAGTATAATATCTAGGTCATGGACAGTTTCTGTTGTCTACTTTTTGTGTGTGTGCATGGGCCATACTTTCCTATTTTTCTTGGGTATCTTATAATCTTTTGTTGAAACCTGGATCTTGTAAATAATATAATGTGGCGACTCTGCAAATCAGATTTACCCTCCCTCCTCAGGTTGCTGTTGTTGTAACTATTTTGTTTAGTGAATTTCCTGAACTAAATCTGTGTTTCCTATAGTATGCAGTCACCCAAGTCTCTTGGTTAGTTTATTGGTCAGCTAATGATTTTTCAGAGATATATACTTAAGTGTCTTGAATAAATAAGTCTTCTACCCTTTGATGAGAGTGTGTGTGCACATGTATGTGTGTGTGTTGGGGCATACTTTCATTGCTTAGAAAGTTTATGACTCTGCCTTAGTTTTCCCTTCCTGATTGTGCAGGGACTCAAAATCAGCCAGAGATGAGAAACAGGTGCCCTCTCAGGTCTTTCCTGCACAGTGGCATAGTCCTGCACATGCATATGGCTTTCTGGATCTCCAGGAGTATATCACAGGTTTTCAAAGCCCCAGTGGGTACCTCCTTCCCCCGATCTTTCTTTTAAGTTTTGGCCAGCTCTTGTTTGCCCCAGTTGGTATCACAGCGTTAGGCAGCTGCAATGTTAAGGAATTGCTGCTGATTGTTTTTGGCAAATGCCCTGGAATTAGGTCTTTTCCTGCAGAGTGAGCTCTGAGTCAGATCAAATATGACAATGCTCTCTCAGTGTCTGTGGGAGCATAGGGGGATTAAAAAAGAGAGGGGAGAAAGAGAGAAAAAGCAATGCTCTTTACAAGGGCGTTTTTAAGAAGTTGCAAAACAGATCAAATTTTCACAGTGCTCTAGGAATGAGACTCTTTGAGAAGTGAATTCATACCAAGGTATATGAGCAAGTTCTCGAGGCTTCTCTGGAAGGAGCCTTGTTCCCCTTATCTAATCTTTACCTAAATGCTCAAGGAAGCAGTGTGAAATGTTGGAAGCTCTGGAAGCTTGGAGCTGGGCAGACCTGGTTCTGAATTCTGGTCTGCCACCTACTGTTTGTGCAACCTTTGGACGGGATGCTTCTCTGAGCCAAAGAGGGATACCTTTGTCTGTAAATCGGGATGCCTCACTAAGTTGTATTAAGGGAAGAATTAAATTGGCCTCTGTGTGTAAGATTGCTAGCACAAAGAAAATGCCCCAAAATAGAAATGATTATTATTTGGCTTGAGACTTAGGTTAAAACGCTAAAAAGTGATGAAACCAGTATTGTTTTGTTGAAATAAAAGCATTTTTAACACATAAGCACTATGTATCAAGCCCTGTTCTAAGCACTTTATGTGTAGAGTTCATTTAATCCTCACGCTAACCCTGAAGTGGACTTTATTAATCGTCCTGTTTTAGAGATGAGGAAATTGAGGTGCAGAGTTTCCTGCCCAAGGCCACACAGAGCTGGGATTCCCACGACTGTCTGGCACCAGAGCCTACACTCTTGTGTTTGTTTCATGTTAATACTACACAAGTGAGAAGCCGGTGTGCACTTTGACAAATAGCAGTGGAGAACACTAAAGAATGATAAGAAAAGCAGCATATGCCATTCGCCAACGAAAGTGGCAACAAAAGGCCTGGGACATCCCCTAGATCAGTCCAATTTGGAAGAAGTTAAAGGTCAGACACAAACTTCCCCTTTGTGACTTCAGCCTGGCCGGGTTCCTCTCTGAGAATCAGTCACGCATAGCGCCTGCCCTCCCTGGAGTTCCTCTTGAGGTAGGGCCTGGCCCTGGAGCAGCCTCCTCCCTGCCCCTAAGTCGGCTCAGGCTGTTGTTGAGACTGGGGGCTAATTGGGGAGGTGGGTAGGGACTGCTGTGCTTCAGCCCGTCACAGTCAGCTCCACCTGGGAACCCACAGTAGCAGCAGAGAGGATTTTTAACTCAGTGCTTATCTTGACAGGCCAGTTCAGTGCTGACCTTGACAGGACAGGGCTGTGCAGGAGCAGGCAACCCCACTCTGGGTTTCATTCAGTCGTTATGATTTGAACAGGCCACTGGTCACAGTCAACGAGGTCATTTTCAAGTACCTAGTGCATCCATGCCTGGCCCAGCATAGACGCACCAGTCCTCTGCTGGCGACTTAGGGCCCACTTTGTTCAGATGAGGCCTGGGCCCTACAGAGCCATTGTTGAGGATTTCCAGCAATACCCAGTCTGCATCAACAACTTCTGGAAGCAGAGAGCCTCTGAACCTTGGAGCACCGAGAGGTATTTGAGATTAGGTTGTTTCTGCTTTCTCCATTTACCAATGAGGAGAGTCGGATGGAGAAAGGCCTGCATCACCCTCCGGGGCACATGGCTTGTGTGGAAGAAACAGCAGCTCCTTGGGAGTTGAGGGTGCAGAATTGGGGACAGCATGGATGGCCTTGGGGTCTGGCCACCCTGGGCTCAAAATCTGACTGTTGCTGTGCCTCTGGGCATGCATCTGAGCTCTCTGGGCCTCAGTCTCATGCTGGCTGGGTGAGTGGCACCTCATGGCTGCTGTGTGCCATGAGGGCACTGAGAGAAAGACTTGTGCAGGATGTGTGTCCACCAGTATCACACACCATCTTCCTCATGAGGGCACAGGCTACCGAGGTCCTTTGTAGACACCAGCACCTTCTAACTTAGTGAGGTCCTGGCTGCCATGCCATGCCTGCAGTCACCTGCCTGCAGACAGCCACTGTCTATCTTGTTCCAGTCCAGTCAGAGAAACAAGCAAGGTCTATTCCAGTGAGGAGCCCTCAGGGAAGAGGCGAGAAGGGCATCCGCTGTTCAAACCCTGAACCTCTCTTGCTAATGATGGCATCACGCTTACTTTTAGATGTAATATCCAGCCTTGGAGTGGGTGGAGGAGTCTGTGGAGATCACCTGGCTCAGCCTTCTCATTTTCCAGATGATTTTTTTCTAATCCAAAGAGACTAAATGAGTTCCCTAAGGCCACACAGGATGTCAGCAGGCCAGCTAGGACTCCACCCACAGCCCCTGAGTCTGGGGACCCCTGTATTCTTGGCTTTGAGCAAGGCTGCCTCACTTCATTCTAGCTTAGTCAGTGACTTGAGCACAAGTTCTGCACATAAAACTGTGTGAGGCCACTAATAGCACTTACGGAGCAGTGCCATCCCTTCCTTCCTTTGAAATGGTGGAGGGAAGACAGTACATACAAGAGCTACTCAAGGCAAGGATGAGGGTGTGGGGGGGAAGCTGAGCCCTTCCATGCTGCCTCAGACAGACAGCTGGAGGGCATTGCCACCCTATGGCTGCAGCCCGGTTCAGAATGTGCTAGGGATGGGGTCAGGCACTCCTTTCTTAAATGATCATTCCTCTGTTGCCTCAAGACATTTTCCAAGTACCAGACAGGACAAAATGGCTTAGGCAAGCCTCTCTGCTTTGCCGCAGGCCCCAGTGCTCTCTGTTGTCCCACCCAGGCTCCTGCTGCCTCCCTGATGCCTAGATTCACTCGATCAAGAGGAGTTCCTTCTATGCCTGCCATGTTTTTAAGCGGTAGTGCAGAACTGTTTTAGAAGCATGCTCATTTGCTAAATCAGTGGTCTCTCACTCAGGGAGGAAGAGTGGCTAACACTTGCTGAGGGCTCACTGTGCCCTGGGTTCTCAGCTGTCCCCACGAGGGGGTGCAGTGCCATTGGTTTTAAAGAGATGAAAACATCAAGGCTCCAAGAGGTAAATAACTCACCTCAGGCCACCAAGATGTGCCTGGTGAAGCTATGTTTGAACCCAGCTCTGACTAACTTTAGAGTTCATATTCTTTTCTCGTCTCTCGGCTGTCTTCCAAGTGTCCAGAATGGACTATCTGGAAAGCATTCAGTTAGTACTTCTTGACTGCGGGACTACAGGTCTTTGAGTTTCTCCTAATAAAGTGATTTCTGATGAAAATCTGAGAATATCCTTCCTTCCTGTGCCCCCTCCTCCCTGACTCGGCGGCGTCTTCAGACTGGAAGTCCCTGGAAATCCGGAGTCGCAGGTGCCAAAGGGATGTCACGGCCCCCTCCGTTTATTCAAAGAGCCTCTCCTTTCCAACAACCTTCGGTAGGATGGACCGTGTGGGGAGGGCCCGGCGAGTCTGGGGGAAATGAGGCTGTGGAGCCCCGGAAGAGGCCAGGGTCACCCTGCATCCTGCCCTGCCTCCGCTGTGAGGCCCCATTGTGCTGGCTGGAGCTCCCAAGCTGGCCCACCCTCGACTTGCACATTTATGAGCCTGGCTCTGAGGCCCATTCCAAGTTAGTGCTATTTGTAGAATCTTCTTAAAATACCACAACAGTGCCATTCATGGAGTATCTGCACAGCCATCGATGGCAGACATCAGAACAAAGCCCCGCTGTGCCCAGCATCCTGTTCTGGCCTCTGCTGGGGGTGTCCCCTCCGCTCCACTGACTGGGGATGTTGGTATCCTCCCTGTCCTGGGTGCTCCTGAGTGAGTCTCGGTGGGCTCCAGCAGAGACTCTAATCCTCCACGCTGGGCAGGAGCACATCCCACACCAGGCTCACCAGCTGTGTGCAGGATGGCGTGCTGCACTCTGCAAGTGAGACCACTGTCCTTCTCGTGGCTGTCCCCACACCCCCAGCTCTGACATCAGGCCTCATCCAGGGCTTGCTCAGCTACAATTGGGTGGACGGACATGAGCAAAGAGTAACAGGTCACCAGGGACCCAAGAAAATAAATCCTTCAGCATTCAGCATCATGGCTGTGGCCATTCTCTGTCTTCCCCTGTGGGCAGAGCTCAGTTTCCCTTTAGATAATAGTGGTGTCCTCACCAACAGCATCTCTGTCCCCTGCCCCAGTGGTGCCCACAGGGCATGCTTAGGAATGCTCCTTCCTGGCATGTTGATAGGTGTCACTGTCAGCAATGCATTTTATGGTACTTGGGTTTAGTGGAGCAGTTTGCGGGTTTTCCCAGATTCTGGACCTGTCAGAGCCTTTGCTATGCAAATGTGCCCTCCCCTTCGTAGTGCTTCCCATACAATTTACCCTCAGGCCCTTCCTCGCACAGCTGCCTGGCTGGGCAGCCTGCTCTGGCCTTCCCTGGCCCTGCAGAATCCAGGTGTGGCGAGAGGTACTGGCAGTGTGCCCATCTGCTCAGAGCGTTTGATGACTTCCCATTTTTTGTCTTTTCCCATGGGCATCTCTCCATGAGCTACATAGACAGGCAGACATTCCTCCAAAAGGAGGTGACATTGCTGCTCCAAGCCCCTGCCTGAAGACAAGGGCCTGCAGTGGGCCTCACAGCGGATCTGGGAGTGGCTGATGGGAACCCCTCCCTGGTGGGAAAGGCTTGACAACCAGGACCCAGCAGCCCTCGCTGGGCAGCCATGCCAGCTGCACTGAAGGGGGATTTTGAGTTTTCTAAAAGTATAGCCACTTGTCGTCAGCAGATCCCCAACACTGATGGTCCCCAGTAACATGTCTCCAGTAACAGCTGGTTATGAGACACATAGGGCCGCTCCCTGAGCAGTGGTGAGGCTGTTACACCCAAGTGCAGCGGGAAAGTGACCTTTGATGGGGAAGCTGTGCCTGGGAGTGCAAATATGCCCAGGGTCAGGGCCAGACCAGAGACTGGAGTCCCATGGGTGATTTTTGGGATTCTCAAACCCACCTTAGTGAGGAGAGTGGCCACCCTAGCCTTTGAGCCCTGACACCTGGAGTCTGACCATCCCGGTGGAAGGCAGAGTGGCCCCAGGAAGCAGGGACCTCTAAGACAAGCAGATCCACATGACTCAGCAGCTGCAGGGCTTCAAGCAAGGGACCTGGCATTTCCATGCTCAGTTTCCCCAACTCCCCTTGGCATTTCTGAGCCGTGGTTGCTGTGAGTGTGGGAGGAGCTCACAGTGTATTTACTGTGCTTGTCTGGGTGGGGGCTCTGTTACTGGGTGTTATCCTATCCTTAAGCGAATGACAAAATAAATGGGAGGTTTTGTGATTTCTTTAGCCTGCGGCCACCCCTAGTTGAGGTTGTGAGCTCCCTGAGTTCAGGATTGACTGCTTGTTATCCTGGTGTCCTCAGCACATGGACACATGGTTTTGATACCCCATGAGGACATGTGGAACTGCTCACGGGTGCTGCTTTGTGGGAGAGGACCCGGCATGCAGAGGCCTGGGGCAGGAGGGAGACTGACTTTTCACTCTGCGTGCCTGCACGGTAGATTTTTTAGGTTGATGTTGCTCACCCTTTCCCCAAAACGCAACCCTTTCTGAGTCCTGGTGTTTCCTGTTTCATCTCTTGCTGTCAGCTGTCACCTCCTGATGTCAGTGTGGCTGCCTCTGTCAGCTCTCCCAATCCTGTTTTAACTGCCTGTTCTGATTCACTGCAGATTGTGAAGAAGTGAACTGCACTTGCTAGAAATGTGTGCAGAATAAAAGTTAGCAAGCCCCAAGTAAGGGCCCTGGAGGGCAGTTGTTTGGTTTGTAGGGGACCTTCACCTGTTTGGCCTCCCAATCATTGCTTCGCATGTCCTTGGACTCTAGATGGACAAGGTTGACAGGTGGGAGATTTCTAGATAAACCAGGTACTGTGGTGCCCTGTGTATGGGAGGGACAGGCAGTCACCCTGGGTCTGGCGGCTTTTTTGGCTCTGCAAGTTATGACTGTTCACGTGAGGATGGCTAAGATGATGATGGCCCTTGGGAACAAGGTCATTTTTAAGAAAGTTTTCCAAGTTTATTGCTGAACACTATCTTGCTGGGGGACTGGTGGGGGGTGTGGGGGGCCCTGAGAGGCTAGAGGAGTTCAGATTCCGCTCCCTAGCACTGTGAGCTTTGCCAGGGGGAACAGTGCTGGACTAAGAGTGTAGCAGACAAAGCATAAGATCCTAGCTCTGGCCTTCTTGCTTGAGCAGCTTCCTTCTGCAGAAAATGGAAAGATAAGACCATCCTGAAGGCTGTCTACAGGCTTGAATGTGAGAACATCTAGGCCCTCGTGTCACGTAACTCTAGCAGGCACCATTCACATAAGCTACCATCTTGCCTCCACAGGGCACCATTGATTTAGACTACAGTGAGAATGGCTGCCTTGGTGGGGTGCATGCACTTAAGACTACCACGTGAAAGGCTGCCTCCTGGTGTGCTAGGGAGTGGTGCTGGGTAACAGTGAGCATGTGAAACTTCTATCCTAGCACTAGCAAGAGTATTTCTTATGTGTCTGGCTGCTTATACCTGGCCTCCAGGAAGGAGGCAGTTTATAAAAATAGTCTAGTCATGTGCCACATCATGACGTTTAAGTCAACAGATTGCATATGTGACAGTGATCCTTTTAGATTACAGTACGATATTTCACAGTACCTCTTCTCTATGTTTAGATATATGAATACTTCCAATCGTGTTATCATTGCCTGCAGTATCCCACACAGTCCCATGCTGGGCAGGTTTGTAGTGGAGGAGCAACGAGCTGTGCCATAAAGCCAGGTGTGCAGTACCTGTACCATCTTGTGCAAGCACACTCTATGGGGTTTGCACAATGGCCAAATTGCTTAATGATGCATTTCTCAGAATATGATGCACTTCTCAGAATATATCCCTGTCACTAAGTGGTGTGTGACTATAGGTTGCTTTTTTAAGAACCTAAAGAACTTGAGTGAAAAAGAATGTGGGAAGGACAGTAACTTAAGCCCTGAGGTCCCACCCGGCTGCCGAGGAGGGCCCACTGCTGCCTGATCTTACAGAACGCCTCATGAAGAGGGAAGGAGCATCAGTGAGAGATATGTGGTGGTCAAATCAGATTAAGGGGGTTTCCCACATGCCCAGTATAGATTTTGTGGTTCAACAAATGTCTGTGACCAGCCAGAGAGGGGGCAGAACTTGGCTATAGAGTATTGGGGGGGTAGAACATGGGTGTGGAGGTCCACACAGCCTCTGCCGTTTGGCACACCACTTTCCCTGGGGCCACAGCTTCTCCAACCAGCACTTACAGGCTCCTCTCAGGCCTTGGCTGCATCTCCAGCATGCCTCCACCAGGATCCACTCCCCAGACTGGCCGTTCCTGACCCACCCATGTCTGTTATCCCATCTATCTGAGCTCTTCCTCCCACCTTAGTTGTCTCCCTGTTCTTTGGCTAGTTCTCCAGGAGGGCAGAGGCCTGTCTCCCTTGTTCACTCACAAACCCCCCTCCAGCCCACCCAGTATGTCAAGCACAGCGTCCTGCACACACCAGAGTCTTGGGAAGTACCTGTGGCCTCATTGGAAGAATCAGTCTCCCTGCCCTTCAGCTTTCCGGTGTGGGTCCAGCCCTCTGGAGAGGGAGGAGCTAAGGCTCCTGGGATCACCTTTGGCCAGTGGATGACTAGAACCAACCCTCCTCCCCTTTTCGTCCCAGGAGTGGCAGTTCTGACACACAAGATGGAGTCCCCAGGCCCCCAGGGCAGCAGGCAGCTTATCTAGCTTTCCTGTGGGGCTCTCCGTCCTTCCCATCCCTCCTTCCCCATCCCGCACTTCTCCCTGGGATAGCTTCCAGAACAGTCACCTTTTCCTCAGGCTTTGATTTTGGGAACACACTGTTAGTTGGGGGAAAACGTTCTCAATAGCAACCCAAAGTAGAGAAAGGCACAGGCCAGCCGGGGTTCATATCTGCTTCCTATTAGGCCACATTGCTCTGAGTCAGTCATTTAGCAAATGTTGATGTGTTCACTCACAGCAGAGCGCTCCAGCAGTGGGTAGGGGAGGTGCAGGCACCACTCATCCACCAAGAGGCCCAGAAGGGGCTTTCTAGGCGGGTGCCGGCAGGACTTGGACTGAGGAGGGGACATCGGTGCATATTGCAGCTCCATCACTTACCAGCCTCCTGGGCTTGGGAGGTTCACCCACTGGCCTGGGCTTCTCCCAGCACCACGGGATGGTAGGGTAGGACAGTGTGATCATATTGTACTTCCCAGAGTTGCTGGGAGAGGAGCTTCACAAAGGATGTATGTGGTGTTAGAGGGAGGTGGTGCCAGTGATGGGAGCCACAGCAGCAGCTGGTGTGGGGCCTCACTCATCTCTGAGAGTGACATCGCTTGTACCAATGTAGAAATAAATACCCTTCCCCTCCACAGAGTCACTGGACAGGTTGACACTGGAAGCTGGCGCTGAGTAGGTACCTTATAAATGTTAGTTCCTTTTTTGTTCCTTAGAATAATGAGTTGAGCCATCCATTATTCCCTCTGGGCCACTAAGCATCACTTACATTTTTTTCAATCTAACCACCAGGCCACCCGTCCGTCCCCACAACCCCTCTCTTGAACATTTCTGAACATGGTCTTCATCTGACAGTTGACCTATTCCATTTCACATGCTGCTGGTTTAACTTATTTTTTCTCCCTCCAAATATTTTCACATCAGCGCGGGTACCACGTTCCTTGGTGTTTTCCAGTCTCAGCCATGCATTCTTACTGCTGAGGCCTGGCCAAGTCCTGGCTTCTCCAAGGTCAGGAGACCAGGAGGCCTCGTCCAGTCAGCCCCAGAGCCAGGCGAGCCCAGGTGGAGGTGGCCGAGAGGATGTGGTTTCAAGAGTACGGCCTCATCTCCAACCCCAGTAGACCTCCAGGACCTCTCCTAACACCAGCTGCTTCAAGTTTGTTGATGATGTTGGTTAAGTGTCCGCTACCAGGCCATACTCTCTGAGAGGCAGAGACTCTTGATTTTGTCACTGCTATGTCCCCAGTACATGGCACAGTGTCTGACACATCATAGACCATCAGTAAATATTTATGGGAGAGAGGATGGGATATAGAAATTTGGGGATGGGTGAGGGGGCAACAGTTGGGGAAGGTGAGGGAGAAGCGGGGATATTTGATCTGGGTCTTGATGAATGAGTAGGAGTTTGCCAGGTAGTCAGGCGGGAAGGGCACCAGCATACACAAAGACCTGGAGGCATGAAGAATGTGGTGCTTCCTGGCAATAAGCAAGTGGGCAGGGCACCTGGAGTGTCCAGTGAGATGGAGATAGCTGAACGGGGCTGGAAAGATGCTCTCTGCTCATCACGCAGGAGCCCAGTAGGAAGCAGCAAACTGGGATGTGTCCTGAAGATTACAGGGTAAGGCCATGATGTAAGATTCTCAGTGGAGAAAGGAAAGTTCTGACTGTACTGCAGAGGCACCCCTTGGCAGTGCCTGGGCATTCCCCAGCTCTTCCCACATTCTTCACTTCTGCAATTGTCCCTGGGAGAAAAATCACAGTTCTTCTTCCCCCACAGGGTACTGCCCAGGACAAGGTCACACACAGATCCCCTAAAAACCCCAACATCCCCAGAATCACAAAGGAGAATTCTCAGGGAGATGCTGGTTTAAGAAATGAAACTGCTATATTTATAAGCTAGCGAAAGGGGAACTTGGAGCTGAAACCATTTGAAGGACATTTGGGCATTTTCCTAAATTAAAAGTACTCAAAACACAAGGCTGGTTTAATTTCTCCAGCACCAAACACCAGCTCCTGCCTCTCTCAACAATGAAAATATCTCCACTCAAGACAGTCATCTGTGCCCATGAGAATCCACATGCCAGCACTTCAGAGCCTCCCCTGAGAGGAAGCTGCTCCTCCCTTACTCCTGAGCCCCTCCCTTCTCTTCCAGGAGCCAGCCCAGGGCCCAGTGTCCAGCTCATCCTTCCAGAAATAGGCATGCAGATCCATGCACCTCTGTGTATACATCATTCATTTACTTTTTCCACATAGTAACAGAGCACCCCGTATCACTTCACACAGCTTCACTACTTCTTTTTTTTTTTGGATGTACGTAATGTAATCGATACATTACTTAATATGATGGAAGGTTAAGTTGTTCCCAGTTATTTTTACTGGGATCTGTGTGTGACCTTTTTATGCACATGGACAAATTTATCTGAAGAGTAAATTTCTAGGAATAGATTGCTGGATCATTTAAAATTTTGACAGATCTCAAATTATTTTTCCAAAGAGATTGTCAAAACCAAAATAGACTTCTAGCAATAGCTCGAAGGTCTACCCACTTTCCTTACCGTCCCCATCAGGTGGGTGCCTCCAGCTGTAACCCCTCCCACACCCCTTGAGGTGCTGGTAAGTCAGCCAAAAGCAACTCCCAGGGGGAGGCCACAGGGGATCTGCACTGGCCTCACCTACCCACCTGGAGCACATGGTATAAGAAGGCTTCTTTCACCCGTCACTTTATATTAAATCTCATTTTCATTTGGTTTTTAAAATAAGTAACAAATAATACATATTAGAAGGCACAAGCCAGTCTCCCTCTGTCCCTGCCTTCCAGCCACCCACCTTTGTCCCCAGAAAAAGCCACTGTTCTCTTTCTCCGTCTAGAGATACTTTCTACGTATTCAAACAAATCTGGGCATAATGTGCACCCTCGTTTTTAATACCTGCGAAGCATCCGATTTTATGGATATGTAGCTGGCCTTCTCCTTCTGCCATTTGTCTTTTCACTTTCTTTTCTTCGCCATGAAACTTTTTTTAACTTTTATGTAGTTACATTTTCTTTTGTGGACTCTTGTTTTTGAGTCATACTTAGAAAGGCCTTCTCCAAAATGTTATATAAAATTTCTCCTATGGTTGAGCCTGGCACTTTTATGGTTTCATTTTTCATCTTTAAATCTCTTTTTTTTTTTTTTTTTTGAGATGGAGCCTCACTGTGTTGCCCAGGATGGAGTGCAGTGGCGCGATCTCGGCTCCCTGCAACTTCTGCCTCCTGAGTTCAAGCAATTCTCCTGCCTCAGCTTCCCGAGTAGCTGCGACTTTAGGCACATGCCACCACACCCAGCTACTTTTTGTATTTTTAGTAGAGACAGGGTTTTGCCATGTTAGCCAGGCTGGTCTCGAATTCCTGGTCTCAGGTGATCCACCTGCCTCCGCCTCCCAAAGTGCTGAGATTATAGGCGTGAGCCACCACGCCCGGCCTACATCTGTTGTGTATTTTTATTTGGTTGTAAGGTGTGACATAAGGATCCAGCTTGATTTTTCCTGATGTGGCTCTCCCATTGTCCCCATCCCATTTATTAGAGAATCCACCCCTTTGAAGGAGCTCCTTAAACATTCCACACTCCCATATGTGTGTGAGTCTGCCTCTCATCATGCCACCCAGTACTATGCTGTTTTAATTACTCAGGTTTTTGTTGCTGTTTTTGTTTTTGTTTTGTTTTGAGATAGAGCCTTGCTTTTTCACCCAGTTTGGAGTTCAAATTACAGTTCATTGCAGCTTCTTGCTCTGCTGAGCTCAAGTTACCCTCCTACCTCAGCCTCCTGCATAGATGGGACTCCATGTGTGTACCACCACACTTGGCTAATTTTTTAATTATCATTTTCTAGAGATGGGGTCTTGCTATGTTGCCCAGACTAGTCTCAAAATCCTGAACTCCAACCGTCTTCCTACTTTGGCATCCCAAAGTGTTAGGATTACAGGCGTGAGGCACCATGCTTTTAGTAATTGGTTGGGCTGGTCAGACTTTACTATGTTTTCTTCCAAAAGTGCACTTGCTATTTTTGCTTATGAACCTGTACAATCAACTTAATCTGGTTTAAAAAGAAATGCTGTTCATACTGTGTTAAATTGATAGACTAAGGTAGAGACAATTGGCATCTCTATTATGCTGCTGGCATCTCTATTTTCCTGCTTATATACATAGCATGCATTTATGTTTCTCCTCATTTACAAATAGATTGTGATTTTTATATATTAATTTTGCACCCAGCTGACTGATTGGATTCTTTTATTGACGATGATGGTTTTTCAGTTCATTGACTTAGGACTTCCGCACATATAAACAAGTACCCTGAAAAATAACTTGACAGCAGAAATCATAACGGCTCACCCTCCTCTCCAGCTTTTATAGTTTTCCACTCTTTCTCTTGTCCGGTTGGTGAACTCTTCCAGGGAAATGCTCTATGCCAGGGGTTGCAGTGGACGTGCCTGTGTTGTTCCTGGCTTTGGTAGGAGTGCTGCCATTGTTTCTCCACTGAATGTAGTATTGGCTTTGAGTATATCCGGGTGAAGGATCCTTCTGTTCTCATTTAACGTAGAATATTTATCAAAATAGATGTTCAGTTTTGTCAAGTGGCTTTTCAGATTTCCCCTTAGACTGGTGGGCTGCAGGCCACCAGTGTGCACCAGCAAGCCAGCGAGGCCTGCCCCTGCCTGGCAGCTTGGGGAGAAGGCGGTGCAGCTGCGCAGGTGGCCTGTGGCTCTCGTGCCCTCTGTACCAGACTGCTTGCAGCTGCAGGAAACAGGAAAGCCCATGTAACCTGCTGAAATCAAAGGAGCTACGTTCTTCTCACAGACCAAGAAACGAGAGGGAGGTGGCCCCCTGGGCTGGGGCCTTAGCACCATCAACGAGGACATGGCCTCCCCCGCCCCTTCACCCATCTTGGGCTATTGGCTCTGCTTGTTGGCTGGCGCAGCTGCAAGATGACCACCAAGCGTACAACAGACAGGACACGCCCCTTCCATGAAGAGACTCTTGGTGGAGTCCTTCTTAGCCAGGAGGGAGCCTTCCTCAGATGTCCCTCCAAGAAGCTCCCCTTGGGTCTCAGTGGCTGCGTCTCTAGTCTTGGGGCAGCCTGTAAAATAGAACTGCTTTTCATTTCTTTCCAGATCTTCTTTAAGGAGTGATAGGTATGCACCTCTTTCAAGAGCTGCCTGTCATTCCATCGCCTTTGCGTATCCTGCTGTCCCATTCCCCTGCTTTGGTCATGAAGTTGCTTCTGGGATTGGACTGGCTTTTGCCGTTGCCTGCTTGTTGGGGTGTTTTGAATTCTGAAATGTTGAGTATGCACTCTGTGGCTGCTGCCCTCCTTAGGCCAGCTAGAATTGTACTTTCAGCTCTAGCGTATCAAGAGGTGCTAGTGCTCGCAGAGCGGGTATGAGAACGCCACAAAGGACAGGGCAGGGGGTCGGGCCAAGGGAGGCTGCAGCGGGGCCACTGCTTGGGGATGCAGGGGGCATTAAATCCTTGTACTGCGTCTGGTGGGGGTGTTGGAGTGGCTTCCTCTACCTGTGGGCCAGTTCACTTCACTGGCTCCTGGCCTGGGCAAGGGGCCAGAAGGGCCTTCATGTGGAGCACCTGGAGGCCCTGAGGACTGACAGGTGCCCAGGACATTTTTGTTCAGGGGCCTGCATTGTTCGCCAGTGCATCCTAAGGAGGAGAGGGGCCCACCAGGTTTCTAGGTGCCCCAGTGCAGCTATGTTGGGTGCAGTGTGGCTGGCGTGATCCCTGCAGGGTTGAGAGGCTGGGTAATGGGGGATTCTTCTGGGCTCTGTTCTGCTCAGGCCAGCTTTCTCCTTTCATCACAGGATCCCATCTTCCTTCTCAGAAAACAGAGTGTGTGGGCTTGTGATGACAGGCCAAGGTAGATGTTACCTGCAGGGAGCCTTATGAAAGTTGGAGACCAGCCCTAGGCACTGCATACTCTTTCTCTGGAGTGTATGCACAGCAACTCTAAGGTATAGACAGAGGCAGAGCCCTAGAGGAACCACAGAAACCTGAAGTTTCTGCTGCTGTCAGCCTATTGCCTCTCCTCCTGATATTCTGCCCTTCGTCTCTCCAGCCCTGCTGGGAGAACCCTGGGATGGCCACCTTCTCCTACCCTATGACAGACAGCCACAGAGTCAGGGCCCAGGGCCCACTGCAGTGCTGCCCTGGGGGATGGAGCAGAGTGGGAGGGGTGCATTTACTGAGCCCCTGGGCCTTGCAGTTGCTGTGAGTGGCAGGAGCTGCACTTGGGACTGAGGTATTGTGGCCAAGGGGGACCTGGCAGGCAGGGCGGGTGGATGCTAAGACCCTGGGTTTCCCTGGCTTTGTTCCTGTGTCCCTGCCAGTGCTCTGCCTCTTCTTTCCAGACCTGTTTCCTGGAGGAGCTTCTTCCTCCCCGGCCTGCTCAGCTTGTACTGCAGCACATTGCGAGGCCTCTGACAGCTGACCCCTTACACAGCATCTGCTGACCACTGGCACTCCCTCTTCCACATCCTGTTCCCTCCTTCCCCTCTGCCTTCTGTGTCTCCTTTTCTCTCTGCACTTATGGCAATAAAAACACTTTCTGGAAATGTAGAAGTTGTCAGCTTCCTCCTATCCCTGGCTGGGTAGTTTCAAGCAGGGAGGCAGGAAGCAGAAAGCCCAGCTACCCTGGAGAACCCCACTTACTCTTCACCCATGCCAAGGAGAAAGCTGTGGCCCGAGATCTGCCTAGGTCAGCATCCTGCTCTCCTTCAGGAGTGGGCTTCACTTTTGCAGCTGACCAAGAGCGTCTTGCTGTTTTGTTAATTTCTCCATAGGAGGCCCCAGCCCTGTATGCGCAGGCAGTGTATGGTCCAGGTCCCATCATCACCCGCCAAGGGCAGGTGGGAGGTGTCAACCCCCTAAGAGGTGAGCAGCATGCAGTTTCTCCTGACCAGCCATGGCCAGTTGGGGAGCCTGCCTCCTACCTCCTGCCGCCTACATAGAACCTCAAGGAATCCGGTACAGCCAGCTCACTCTGAGCTAGGACCTGAGGAAGCCGAGTATGAGCAGCTCACGGTCCAGTGGCAATGGGGCACCTTGGTTCCTACCCCCTAATCCCCAGGGGTGTACTTCCCAGCATCTCTACAACCAGGTTTGTGAACTCCTTATGGCATGATGCAGCCCCCTTCCATTACTGCACTGAACTAGGAGGGGGACTCCACAAAGTAGCAACCAGAACACAGCAGTACAGACTCCCTTATCTAGTGCTACCGCTGTCTTCCTGCAGAGATTCTGGTAGGCACCAGGCAATTGTTCAGCAGGCACCTGGGGGCGGGGATTAGGTCAGACCCTAGAGAAGGAGGTCAGGTCCCAGTAGCTAAGGTGGAGAGAGTGGCCGGAACAGGCCGCTCTGGAAGTGGCAGCTCTGGGCTGGGAATTCTTGCCCTTCCAGTTCTTACCTGTGTGAAGATGAGCAACAAAGTCCATCTCTCTGAGCCTCAGTTTCTTTGTCTGTAAAGTGAGAATCACGACACCTGTCTCACAAGCTGTGGAGAGGATTAAATGCCATAGCCTATGTGATTGCATGTATGTGGCACACAGCTGGCGCGTAGTAGGCTGCTGTTGTTATTTAATGTTATTACCATCCCCATCATTATCTGTTCTGGAAGAGCTGTGAGCATTGTCTATCCTCATGCCACCAGAGCCCCACTGTCCAGGCCTGCGTAGGCAGCAGACCGCAAGGGAGCAGTTGGGAAGATACACCTTACTAGTCATGTGACCTTGGACAAATTATTCAACCTTCTGTAGCCTCTGTGTTCTCATCTGTAAATTGGTATCATCATTGTACCACCATATCAGGCTGTTGAGAGGACATCGAGACAAAACGCGCAAAGCTCATAGGACGGTGCCCAGCATATGGTGAGCACACAATCAAAGCCAGATGTTTTAATTAAGAGAGATTGCCTGTCACCTCCCAGAGCCCTCCACATCCCCCACAGTGACCACTGCAATTCCCTGAACCCCAACCCTTTTCCAGGCACTAGACTAGTCCCCTGAGGAAGAACAGTCATATATTCCTTCATAAGTCATACATTCCTTTTGCAGAGGTGAGCAGTAAACGTGTGTGCAGGCAAACAAGCTGATTTCTGATTAAGTTCTATAGAGAAAGTCATGTGAGACTAATTGGGTGGGAGCGGGAAGCTCCTTGACAAAGGCTCTCACCCAGGGAAGGATTCTGTAATGTACATTTGAGCTGAGGCTGGAAAGTGAGAGGGAGTCGGCCATGCAAGGAGGTAGGAGGGCGTTTGGAGCACCCAAGAGAATGCAAAGGTTCTGGTGGGAAGAGGGTTAGCTTGAGGGAGAGAAGGCACTGGAGTGGCTGACAGCAGGACATGGGCCAGGGGGAGGAGAGGTGGTCTGAGGGAGGAACCTGGAGGCCCACGGTCACATCGGAGTTGAGTTTTATGCCAAGAACAGTAGGCCCTCTGAAGGGTTTCAAGCAGTTGTGATTTGCCCTTAAGAGGCTGCTTTTCTTTGTTGGAGAGATGGATGGATGGGTGGGTGGGTGGATGGATGGATGGATGGATGGACAGATGGATGGATGGACAGATGGATGGATAGATAGATGGGTAGATGAATAAGTGAATGGATAGATGGGCAGATGGATGGAGAAATGAGGAGGTGGGCAGATGAACAAGTGGCATCAGCACAGGCGCAGCCCCTTGCTCTGTATTTGCTGAGCAGAGTTCGGTGCCCATTGCCTGCCTCTGCCCTCCAGGGCTGCCTGAGGTATGGGCTCCTGACACCACATCCTGGGAGGAGCGAATGTTACTGGAGGAGAGGAGACCAGTCTGGGTAAGGCAGCTGCTTCCTGCTCCCTTTGCCCCAGACGCAAGGGAGACACCATAAGGGTGGCAGCTGACTTGGTGCACAGAATCCACAACAGCTGAGTTCAAATCCTGGCTGTGCCATTTCCCAGCGTGGTGGCCCTAGGCCACTGGAAGCTCATGAAGCGTCAGCTTCTCTGTGACACAGACCACATGCCTACCTTAGAGGGTATGCGGGTACTTACCAAGTACCGCATGCAGGTGCCCTGCCCAGCCCCTGGCTTCTTGGTCTCATTCCATCTTCATCACAGTCCTGGAAGGTGGGTTTAGTTGTTGGCCTTGCTTTGCTGATAAAAAATGGAAATAGACAGATTAAGTAACTAGCTCAAGACCATGTGGCAACTAAGCACTTACATCTATCAGACTTCTCCTGTGCATTCATTAGTCTCCCCCACCTTGTGGACAGGTCCACCTGGAGAGGAGGACCCTGAGGCATAAAGCTGGTGGCACTGAGCTGGGGTTCCCACATACATAGGATAAATAGGATGGACACTCCCCCCACCCCCAGGGAGTCAAGAAAACAGTGGGGCAAGTGCACGGGGGTGGGCAGGGGGTGCAGGCAGCAGGCACAGATACAGATGCAGAACAACCACACTGACCTCCCACTGGCGAGGATCCCAGCAGATCCTCCTCGCCCCGCCCCAGACAGTCCCAGCCTTCGGGCACTGAGAAATGCAGAAGTTCCCCAGGAGAGACAAAAGGTCCCAGCCTGGTGCCCACAGGCAGAGTGCACAGGTAGCCAAGTGGCTGCAGCCCTGCAGTGGATGAGTGCCTCATGCGCCTGGTGGTTTTCTGCACCCCAGTAGGTGCGCCTGGCACTGCTCCTCCCACCACAGCCCCCGCTGCTGCGAACCATGCCCTTCTGGCCCAACAGGCATCTGAAGAGAAGGGGGAGTCTGCCCAGGGGTAAGTGGATGGCTGGTGTCACCAGCAGGCTGTGAGGACCAGGCGGGGAGACGGGGGAGGGCGATTAACCCTTGAAAGGGAAGTGGTATTTGGTGGCCACAAGCAGGTAAAGAGAAATGAAAGACATGAATGAGGACTGGGAGGACAGCGGGGAGATTCAGCCTGGTACATCTGGCAGGGTAAGGCTGCCCCTGGGCATCCTTTGCAGGACCTTCCAGCCTGACACCACATACGCAGGTAGGTCTCAGGATGCCTGAGAGTGTGGTTGGCAAAATAATGGCAACATACACCGCCAGCCTCAGTCCACACTGTCCCTCACTGTAGCTACTAGCCACATGTGGCTGCCGATCACATAAAATGTGGCTAGTCCAAATTGAGATGTGCTGTTAGTATTAAATATACACTAGAGTTTTAAGACTTCGTACAAATATATATATACAATATCGCAATAATTTTAATTGATGTGTTGAAATTAATGTTACTATAATAGATATATTGGAATAAATAAAATATTAGGTTGGTGCAAAAGTAATTGGTGTTTTTGCCATTGAAAGTAATTTTTTTTTGGCTGGGCTCAGTGGCTCATGCCTATAATCCCAGCACTTGTGGAGGTCGAGGTGGGTGGATTACCTGAGGTCAGGAGTTTGAGACCATCCTGGCCAATGGTGAAACCCCATCTCTACTAAAAATACAAAATTTAGCCAGGAGTGGCGGTGGGCATCTATAATGTCAGCTATTTGGGAGGAAGGAGAATCACTTGAACCCAGGAGGCGGAGGTTGCAGTGAGCTGAGATCGTGCCACCGCACTCCAGTCTGGGCAAGAAGAGTAAAACTCCATCTCAAAAAAAAAAAAAAAAGAATAATTTATTTTTTATATATACTAAACATAAATACAGCTGCTCCTTTTTACTTTTTTAATGTAGCTGCTAACACATTTAAAGTTGCACGTGTAGCTTGCATTGTATCTCCTTTGGATCACACTGCTCTAGATGGCTGCATCTAGACACAGGGCCTTCACCCCTGACACCCAGCTGCTAGGGCCCTCCGAGGGGCTCCTATGCTCTAGGCAGGCAGGAGAGTGACAGTGGGCCCTGTGACAAATCACACATTGCTGCTGCCACTTTTAAATGGCGATTTAAAAAATTATTTTTCAATAAACCTTGGTAGAGAAGCGTTAAGTCGGATTTATAATTTGATCAGTTCCATCAGAATGACAACTTTTTCACCTGAACATCATGGAATAAGTCCTAGTGGTTACAGCTTACAAAAAGTCTTCACATGTCTCAGTTATTCTTTTTTCTTTTTCTTATGAAAATGTTTATATGGAAAAGTTGAAAGCCAGTTCTTGTCCTGGGACTCCTGCATTTTGGAGCATCCTCCTTTTCTCCAAAGCCCCTTGCTTGGGTGGAAAGAGGGTCTCAAAAGGAGATCCTTAAGTTCAGGAGCTCAGAGGGGAGAAAGCTGGGCCAGCATCAAAAAGGGCTGGTCACCTGGGGCTGGTGCCCTTGAACAAGCCACAGGCAGAAGCAGTGAAAAAAGTGGGGTTGGTATAGGAGCCAGGCTTCCTGGGGTCGTAGTTCACTGGTACATACACACACAGCTCATAGTTAGAGCTTGGGCTGTTTCTAAACATTTCTGAGCTCAGTTTTTTTCTCTCTAAAATGGAAATAGTGATTCCATTTCCTCAATATCCCACAAATGTTTACACTTCTCACACTCATCAGTCTGTGTCATGCCCGCCTGTGCAAGGGCTTCACTAACCTCCCATTCATCTCAGGCTCAGCGCATGTCCTCTCCATGCCAGGCTCTGCTGGCTGTGCCACAGTTGCCTATAAAACAGACAGAGTCAGGATGGGCCAACTAGAAACAGTATGAATAAGCATATCATGTAAACACATAAAATACATACATAGTGTATTGATTGCAATCAGTGCTATGGGAAAATTCAGGCCAGGAAGGAGCATGGGGTCTGCTGGGTGATGCATGGTGAGGCTTCAATAGGGTGGTCAGGAGAGATTCCCCAAGGAGGTAACATCTGAGGAAAGACCTGAAGGGGGCCAGTGTCTGGAAAGACAGCTTTCCAGGCCACAGCAGGAGCAAGGGAACAGCGGGTGCAAAGACCATGAAGCAGGCAAGTGCCAGGTGTGCTACAGGACTGGCAAAAGCAAAGGAGAGAGGAGCCAGAGATGACATCACGGGAGTAGGGGTGAGGGGCCTTGAGGCTCACTGTGAGGCCTTTGCCAAGATGGGCCTGCTGGGGGATGTTGAGCAGGATTTGGGTAACTGGTTCAGGCCTCGACTAGGTCTCTGTGGCTGCTTGACTGAGAATAGACTGTTGGGGCAAGGGAAGGAGCCTGGAGACTGTGCAGCACTCTAGATTAGGAGTGGTGGTAGCCCAGACCAGGTGAGCAGTGAGAAGTGATCAGATTGCAGATATGTTCTGAAAGAGAAGCTAATAGAGTTTGCGGAGAGGAATGGATAGGAGAGGTGAGAGAGAGTGGAGCAAGGATGTGTCCAGTTTCAACTTGAGTCACCAGAAGATGGAGTTGCCCTCACCCAAGAAGGTAGGGTATAGGCAGGTGGGAGATGGGCTTCCTGCAGGTCTAGAGGGCAGGGGAGCAGTGAATCTGGATGTCATCAGCATGAGGACAGCATTTGAAGTCCGAGAACGGACGGGCCCACCAGGGAGACTGGGGTCAGTGTAAAGGTGAGGGAGAGGAAGAGTCCAGGGGGCTCCCAACTTCCTGTTGTGGCCACCGAAGTGGGAACATAAGGAGGAGCTAGTTTGAGAGAGGAGGCACTTACAATTTTTGGACATGCCACTTTGTGCCTGTGGGATGTCACAGGACAATAGAATTGTAAGTCATTTAGACTCATAGGCAATAGAGATCTGGCTGTTCTGTATCAGTGTTTCTCAGCCCGGGCATTTGGCCCCCAAGGGACATTTGGCAATGTGTGGAGACATCGGTGACTGTCACACCCTCAGAGGGAGGGAGTGGGCGGAGGCCAGGAATGCTGCTGCCATCCTGCCATGCACAGGACAGGCCCCCACACCCCATGAAAAATAAACTCATCCAACATGGCAGTAGTGCTGAGGCTAAGAAGGCCCCCTCTATCCTATATTTAATTATGATAATAAAAGGGAACACTTAGAGAGTGCTTGCTAGCTCCCAGGGGCCTAGCTAAGAAGCTGTCCCATTTTATTCTCCTGATGAGGTAGGTGACTTCAGTTTCATCCTGCTACGGGTGCGTGAGTCTGACAGTTGGAGAAGTTAAGTCCTGTAGTCCACATGAGGGATGCTGAGGTTTGACCCACAAAGGTTGGACCCTAAGCACTGTTTAAGAGAGCCTCAGAAGTCTGCCATGTGTAATGGGATGGAGTGGAAACACAGTGGTCACACAGCCAGTTAAAAAAGAGGAAAAACCAGGAACTGTGATAGTAGACCCTCATCTTTCATAATGAATTTCTTCCTGAAATATTTACTGGTGTAATTCTTATTCATTTAAGTAAAGCTAATACTAATGTTTCGTAGGTTACAGAGAGGAAGATCAGCATAAACCATGGAACGCTGTGGAAAGTCCCTGAATTTGTTGTAATCCCCCATTTCATCTTCCTTGCACTCCCCTTCCTTGCCATAAGAGAGATTTTATATTGAAAAAACAGAATGAGTTTATGGGCGAACAAACCTAGGTTTGAATCTCAGCACCTCCACTTGCTTGTTCTTGACAACAGTGCTTAACTTTCTGAGCCTCGGTTTTTCCACCTGTCAAATGGGTCATCAATGCTCCTTCCTAGGGTGTTTATGAGGACTGCCTGGGACTGTGCCTGCTAAGCGCCTTGCAGGGTATTTCATATAGAGTAGGCCCTTAGGCATGGTAATAGGTCTTTCACTTCTGGGCAGGATAAAGTAACAGGGACCTATCTACCCTCCCACCTGAAACGGCCAACAACAAAGAAAAGGACAAAATATTTGAAATAATGCTTTCAAGATATTGGATGTTAATAAAGGGCTATGTCCCCCCAAAATGGGAAACAGGGTGATTTCCTACATGTGTCCCAGCTGACTGCCTGGAGAAAGTTTGCAGGCTGTATGCTGGAAGGAAAGACCGAGGTGGGGCCCGTTGGACCCCATGAGTTGAAGAGACAGAGCTAAGAGTCCAGGAGACCAAAACATCTAGAGTCTGCAGGGTAGCTGCTGAGGAGGAAAGAGTTGCACAGAGAGAAAACTGTCTTGAGAATTGAGCTGTGCACTCATCACCACATGCACATGAGGAAAACTACTCCAGATCAGGCAAAGAACCACCGGAAAGGATTGGAGGCAACGGTGCCCACCCTAACACCAGGCAAAGAATGGCACCTGTTCCCGCCTGCAAGACATAAAACCTAATGGCTTATGGGGCATAGGACAGAATACACAGAAGGGTTTCCCTCAGTAATGGGGAATAATTTGCTCTTTACTGAGCATTTTGGATCTACCCAAGAAACCTTAGAGACAAAATCTATAAGGCTCAAACTCTTTCCAAGAATCTAAGTTCATACCAGAAAAAGGCTGAAGGATATTTACAGAAATACAGGAATGTTCATCACTCAGCCATTTAAAAATCATGGTATTGGGCACGGTGGCTCATGCCTGTAATCCCAGCACTTTGGGAGGTTGAGGCAGGTGGATGACAAGGTCAAGACATTGAGACCATCCTGGCCAACACGGTAAAACCTCGTCTTTACTAAAAATACAAAATTTAGCTGGGCATGGTGGTGCGTGCCTGTAGTCCCAGCTACTTGGGAAGCTGAGACAGGAGAATCGCTTGAGAGAGACGTGGAGGTTGCAGTGAGCCTAGATTGCACTACTGCACTTCAGCCTGGCAACAGAGTGAGACTCCATCTCAAAAAAAATAAAAATAAAAATAAATCACAATGTCACTGGGCCTACCAGGGAGACTGGAGCCAGTGTAAGGTGAGGGAGAGGAAGGGGAGGAGCTAGTTTAATAGAGGAGGCACTTATAATTTTTGGACATGCCACTTTGTGCCTGTAGGATGTCACAGGATAATAGAATTGCAACTAATTCGAAATATCAGGAGTGCAAAGAAGCAGGAAAATGTAGCCCATAATGAGGAGAAAAATAAAAAGCCATCGAGACAAACCCAGAAATGACACAGATTTTAGAATTAGTAAAGACATTGAAACTGTTTTTATCACCGTATTCTATATGATCGAAAAGTAGACACATGAAAGTTATTTTTTAAAAAAGACCTAAATTAAACTTGTAGAGATCAAACCTATTATGTGTGAGATGAAAACTAATGCTGGGTTGAGTTAGTGGCAGATTAGACACATTAACATGAAAAGCTTTGTGAAGGCATAGCAATAGAAACTGGCTGTATTAGCTTTCTATTGCTGTTGTGACATGTTGTTTATTATTTATTTATTTATTTTGACAGGATCTTGCTCTGTGGCCCAGGCTAGAGTGCAGTGCATGATTACAGCTCACTGCAGATTGGAATTCCTGGGATCAGACTCCTTAGTAGCTAGAACCACAGGCTTGGTTATGCCACGCCTGACTCATTTTTTAAAATTATTTTTCATGGAGTTGGAGTCTTGCCATGTTACTCAGCCTGGTCTTGAACTGGGGCTCAAGCAACCCTCCCACCTCCGCCTCCCAAAGTGCTGGGATTACAGGTGTGAGCCACTGTGCCTGGTGCCTGGCCTGTGACACATTACCACAAACTTCGTGGCTTAAACAATACACATTTACCTTATGGTTCTTTATGTCAGAAGTCTGATACAGGTTTCACTGAGCTTAAATCAAGGTGTCAGTAGGCCTGAATTCCTTTCTGGAGGTTCTGAGGGCAAGTCCATTTTTCTTGAGCTTTCCAGTTGCTAGAGGTTGCCTGCATTCCTCAGCTCCTGGCTCCCTTCCTCCACCTTCAAGACCAAAAATGACGGATGAGGTTCTTCTCACATTTTATCACTCCTGCTATAGTCACATCTCTCTCTTACTCTCCTCTTCTGTCTTCCCCTCCACTTTTAAACACCCTTATGATTACCTTGGGCCCACTTGGATAATCTAGGATAATCTTCCTAGTTTAAAGCCAGCTGATTAGCAACTTTAATTCCACCTGCAACTTTAATTCTTTGCTGTGTAACTTAACCTAGTCACAGGTTGCAGGGACAGGGATGTGGATGTCTTTGGGGGTCTGTTATTCTGCTACCACACTATCCAAAAACACATGTGCACACACACACACACACACAGAGAGAGAGAGAGAGAGAGAGAGAGAGGGAGAGAGAGAGAGAAATAACGAAAACAGAGTATCAGTGACCTGTGGGGTAACCTCAAGTTGTGTAATATACATGTAACTGGAATCTCAAGCAGGACCAGGGGATGAAAACACATATTTGAAGTACCAATGGCTAAAATATTCCAAACGTTATGAAAACTATAAGCTCACAAATCTAAGAAGTTCAGAAGTTCAATGAGTTCCAAGTATAGAAAACCTGAAGAAAATTGCACTGAAGCACGTCATAATCGAATTATCCAAAACTAGTGAAACAGTTAAAAAGGCACAAAGCATCAAAAAATGAGTATGACAGCAGAATTCTCATGAGAATGCAAGTGGAACAACATCTTAAAAGCAGTGAAAGAAACATTCCAACCTTGAAGACTTTATCCAGTGAAAATATCTTTCAAAAATGAAGATGAATTAATGACTCCCACACTCAAAAGCTGAAAGAATTTATCACCAATAGCTGCATACTCCCAGAAATGTTAGAGGAAGACTTCCAGATAGCAGCAAATAATACCGTATGGGAATCTGGATCTGCACAATAGAATGAAAAGCACTGTGGCAACTGTATGGGTAAATATATGTTTTCTCTTGTAATTCAAATATTTTCAAAAGATATTAACTGTTAAAATAAAAATAACATAGGAGGCCAGGGTGGGCGGATCACCTGAGGTCAGGAGTTTGAAACCAGCCTGGCCAACATGGCGCAACCCCATCTCTACTAAAAATACAAAAATTAGCCTGGTGTGGTGGCACATGCCTATAATCCCAGCTACTCAGGAGGCTGAGATAGGAGAATTGCTTGAACCCAAGAGGCAGAGGAGGTTGCAGTGAGCTAAGATTGTACCACTCCACTCCAGCCTGATGACAGAGCAATACCAGTAAAAGGTAAGACAACCATGGCAAAAAGGTCAGGAAAGAAGACATGGAAGTATAATCCTTATGAGATTATTTGTAAGATAGATCTTACAAATCTTTATACTATACATGAAGGGGTATCACTTAATATAGGCTGTGATAAGTTAAAGATATATACCATAAACTCTAAAGCAATTTCTGTAGTATGAAGAGAGAGAGAGAGAGAGAGAGGGAGAGAGAGATTTTTACTAATAAGCCACAAAGGAGACAGAATGAAATCATTAAAAACAAAAAACAAAATCTCCATCCAAAAGAAGACAAGAAAAGAGAAAAAGGACAGATGGGACAGATAGAAAACAGAAGCCAGACTTAAACCTAAGCCTCCCAATAATCATATTATAAATAAAGCTTATCAGATTGGATAAAAAAGCAGGACCCAACTCTATGCCTGAGAAAAAATGCATTTAAAATGTAAAGACACAAATAAGTTAAAAGGATGGGAAAAGATAACGCCATTCTGACACCAATCAAAAGAAAACTGGATGGCTATGTTTATATCAAGGATTTCAGACCAGAGCAACAAAATATGAGTAGGGATAAAGAAGGTCATCTCATAATGATAAAGAAGTCATTTCATCAAGCGAACATAACAGTCCTAAATATTTATGCTCCTAATAACAGCTTCAAACTACCTGAAGCAAAAACTGATAGAAATTCAAGGAGAAAATAGATAAACCTAAAATTATAATTGGAAATTTGAATAGCTGATGGACCGAATAGATGGAAAATCAGCATGGATATTGAAGATTTGAACAAAACTTTCAACTAGACCAAATTGACATTTATAGAACACTCTACTCAACCACAGCAGAATAATTTTTCTCAGTGCACACAGAACACTTAGCAAGATATTTCATATTCTGGTACAGTCCCCTCAAATTTGGAAACTAACACACTTCTAAATAACCCACAAATTAAAGAAGAAATCCAAAGGAAAAGTACAAGGTATTTTGAACTGAATTAAAATGAAAACACAGCATATCAAAATTTTGGAGCTGCCTCTAAAGTAGTAATCCAGGGGACAATTATAGCATTGAAGTCTGTAAGAAACTAGAAAAACACCAAACTAAACCCAAGGTAAGCATAAGAATAAAAATAAAGATCAGAGTGGAAATCAATGAAGTATGACCTCAATTGGTAACCTACAACCTGCGGGCTGGCTGCTTGTTTTTGTAAATAAAATTTACACAAATACAACTATGACTTTCATTCACACATTGTCTTTGGCTGCATTTGTACCACAGTGGCAGAGTGGAGTAGTGACAGAGACTATACGGCCTAAAAACCTAAAATATTTGCCATCTCGTCCTTTAAAAACAAGTTTGCTAACCGCAAAAACAACAAAGTCAGTGAAGCAAAAGGCTGATTTGTTGAGATCAATAAAATGGGTAAGCCTCTATCAAGGCTGATTGAAGGAGGAAAGAAAAAAGAAATTACCAATGTCAGGGTGAGGGAGGTTAACATCACTACAGCTTCTTCAGCTAGTAAAAGGATAATAAGGGAACGTTATGGACGACTATATCAATTAATTCAATAACTTAGATGAAACTGGCAAATTCTTTGAAAGACACAAACCAGAAAAGTGTACTCAGGAAGAGATAGATGTATATATTAAAGAAATTATATTTGTTATTACAAACCTTTCCACAAAGTAAACTCAAGGCCTAGATGGCTGCATTGGTGGATTATATCAAATAGTTAATGAAAAAATAACAGCATTTCTCTACAAATGTCTAGGTTTGAAAACGAGGGAATATTTAATAGCTTATTCTATGAAGCCAGCATTACCTTGATACCAAAATCAGACTGAGACATTTTAAGTGAAGGAAACTTCAAGCCAATATCCCTCATGAAAATACATAAAATATTCTTAACAAAATTTCAGCAAATCAAAGCAACAATATATAAAAGGGATAATATATCATTACCAAGTAGGATTTCTCCCAGGAATGCAAGATTGGTTTAGCATTTGAAAGTTTATTAGTGTAATTTATCAATTAGTACACTAAAAAGTTACATCGTTATTACAATAGATGCAGAACAGACATTTGACAAAATCTAACATCCATTCCCGATAAAAATGTGGCTCAGCAGCCAATGGATTTTCAACACAGGTGTCAACATCATACATTGGGGAAAGGACACCCTCTTCAATAAGTGGTGCTGGAAAAACTGGATATCCATATGCAGAAGACTGACACTAGATCCCATTTCTCACCATGTGCAGAAATCAACCCAAATGGATTAAAGACTTACACATAAAACATGAAAGTATGAAACTACTGGAAGAAAACATAGAGGGAAGGACTCCCGGATGTCAGTCTAGTCAAAGACTTTATGGCTAAGCCTCTTCTTCTGGTATGGTCTAGATACAATACCAGAAGCACACTCAATAAAAGAAAAAATGATTAATTGGACTTTGCAAAATTAAAAACTTCTGCTCTTGGAAATACACTGTTAATGGAATGAAAAAACAGAGAAACATGGACTGGGAGAAATATTTGCAAAGCATGTATCTGGTAAAGACCTTATGTCCAGAATATGTCAAGAACTCTCAACACCAATAATGGAAAATCATTAACCTATTTTAAAAATGGGCAAAATATTTGAACAGATATTTCACCAAAGACAACACACAGATAGCAACTAAATACATAAAAAGATGTCCAACATCATCAGTCATTTGCGAAATACAGATTCAAATACCTGCACACCTATTCGGATAGCTAAAAGTAAAAAGACTGAGCATAGCAAGTGTTGGTGAGGATGTGGGAATGGCCATATACGGCTGGTGGAAAAGTAAAATGGAGCAGTCACTTTGCAAAACAGTATGTGGCCATTTCCTTAAAAGTTATACATACATAAAAATGTACATAAATAAACATACATAAATACATAAAAAGTTAGGCTGAGAGCACCTTGAGAAAGTACCCAGGACAGGGGCACAGCTGGGCCTGGGGTTATCTGCCAGCCTCTGAGCAGGGCAGATCCAAGTTTTGTGGGGCCTGAAGCTTATATGACTTGGACGGCCCTCTGCAGGGAAAATAATTTTCAAATGAGAAATTCAAGATTAGGTACAAAAGTGAATATTTAGGACAAACCAAGTAACCACAAATTCCTGGAGCCGTTGATCTCCAGGTTCCTTTCTTCCAAGTCATCTTGAGACATTTCTCTAGGAATGCTCACATAAAATAGCTTCCTGGTGGCATCTGACTTCCACTCCTTATCCTGGACACTCAGCCGTTCCAGCCTTCATAGCCCAAATGCTGTGCAGCACTGCTGTCGCCACGGCAGAGCTGCCTTCAGGTGGCAGCCTCAGTAGGTGGCAGTGCCCATACCCTTGTGAGTGACCACAGCAGCCAACTGAGCAGCCTCTGGGGTTGGGCTGTGCTGTCTCAGCCTCCAGCTCCCTTCCTCCCCAGCTCCACAGCTCTGCTGCCCAGTGGCTGCCTGAGCCCCAGCAGCTTGCCTGCATACTGAAGGGCTCCAGAAGGCATCGCAGAGCCCTGGCTGCTCATTGCCGCCCTCCTGAGCATTGGGCCCCATGGCCTCTCCCTCTGTCTCCCCCCAGGCCTGGCTGTGGTGCCCTCAGCGGGGTCACATTCCTGCCCTGTGCCTCATTCCTCAAAACAGTCCGCTTGGTTTCACCACTTCTTAGGAAGAGATGGCAGGAGGGAATGTGGGATGGTTGAGAGCCTAGAGCTAGGACTTGAATCTCTCTCTGGCTGTGCCACTCATTCACTGTGTGCGTTCAACAGGCTACTTAACTCCTCTGTGCTTCCGTTTCCTCATCTGTAAAATGTGGTTGGAACTAATACCTTCCTCACGGAGTCACTGTGGAGGTTAGAGAACCCCAGGAGGGCAGGTGTGTGGCAGCTGTGCTCATCAGAAGGGTCCCAGGCACCTACCGTGTGCTCAGTAAGCACTGTTCCTGTCTGCTCTCCATCCCTGGGCTGCAGGCTCCAGCAAGGAATGGCCTGGGCCCACCTGCTCCCTGGGAACACAGGTCTCTGGATCTCACACCCTACAAGCAGATAGCCTTCGGATGTCAGAGTAGGGTGTATAAAGACAAACTCATTCTTGAAAACCCTTAAATTACCTGTAAAGTCCAGTATAAATAGTTTTATGTATTTCCCAAAGATCAATTCACTTACACATGAAAATTTGAGAACCATAGAGGAGAAACCATCTGAGTTTTCCGAACCTTCTGCCTTTAGGTACCGATCCACTGTCTAGCTGTGAGATGGGTGTGGTGGAGAATTCCGGGGCGCCGTGTTCCATCCTTGTTTAACATGCAGCCTCTGTGACCTTAATACATACAGAGACTCTTGTCTTCAGGATGGGGAGGGGAGGCCCTAACATCCAAGCCAAAGTTAAAAGCACATAGTGATGTTGAACTGTGGTCTTCAAGTGGGCAAAATTGATTTGAAGATTTGAAACAAAGCATAAAGTGAGGCCACTCTGGGGCACTGAACTTCTCTGAGCTGACCTAACATCAGCATCCTTTTTTTTTCTAACAGTGTCCTGAGTGCTTTAAATTATTTCTGTTTTGGCATGGGCAAATAACAAAGTAACACTAAGGGAGAAAAGAGAAAATGAGAAAGGGCTCCAAGGAAAGAGGTGTGAGGTGTGAAAGGGATGAGATGTGAGAGAGAAGCAAAGCTCAGCTGCTGCTGGAAGGACTTGGAGAGCATCCCACAAGGAGTGAAGCTGACCAGTGCTGGGATGGAGAGTGCCCTGCAGGCAGGGACCTGGCATTGCACAGGGACCCCGCATAAGCCTGTGTCTCCCTGTCTTGCAGGTGGTGCCGGGGAGCAGGAGAAGGTGCCGGCCAACCCCGAGGCGCTCCTGCTCATGGCCAGCTCCCAGCGTGACATGGAGGACTGGGTGCAGGCCATCCGCCGGGTCATCTGTGCCCCTCTGGGCAGAGGTACTGCCCGTAGATCGCATGCCCACCCTCTAGAACCCTTGCCTCCAGGTAATCATGCCTCCCCTGTCCTGAGCCCCAAACACCCCATGCACTGGGGACTTGCTGGCTGCATCCTGTGCTTCTCACAGACACCTGGCCCTTCCGCTGCCAGCCCTTGGGAGTCCCCAACAGCTGCAGTGTATTTACTTCCTCCTTTATTGAAAACCATGTATTAGACGTCTAAATGTACTGGGTTTGATTCCAGGGGTGAGGAATTCATGAGGATAGGCTATGCCCCCACCCTTCCTCATTTCCATTCTCTGTGGGAGGGATGGTAGAATGGACTTGTGTCTCATGGTATCCAGGGATGAAACCTGCCACAAAGCCAGTGAAGCTCAGGGAGAAGACGGAGGGAATGTGGTTAGGTGGAGTGGCCCAGCAGGCTTAATGCAGTAGCAGGGAGCCAGGGGCATGCTGGGGAAGAGCATTCCAGCAGAGGCACAGAAGTGTGCAAAGGGCCCGAGGTAGGGACAAGCTATAGGAACACGAGGCATGTCAGGAAGACTGGGGCTCCGAGGGAGTGAAGACCAGGAGAGTGGGAGGGCCTGGGGTGAGAGTGATCACCAGGGCCTTGGAGTCCTGGTAGGGAGTTTTGATTTTGTTCTAATTACAGTGGGATACCAGGAGGGCTCAGAGTACAGGAGACACACAGGACCTGACTTAGATTTATGAAAAGGGCCCCCTGGCCACCACATGAGGAGACCATAGAGATACAGGAGTGGACACAGCAGGCCAGGATAGTCCATGGGGTGGGCGTGCAGCCGATGGTGCTAAGTGGTCAGCTGCAGGTATATCCTGAAGGTGAAGCTGCCAAGTTTTGCCTGTGGTCTGGACATGGGGTATGAGAGAAATGAAAGGTGACTCCCAGCCATGCAATCGCTATCTCTAGGTTTGTGTTCATATGAAGTAGTCATGAAAAGAGCTTTCATAATGGGATCACCGTGGCATGGGGGCCAGGGCCACCAACTCCCTGCTGAAAGTGGAGACTGGGAGTTTGAAAGCTGGCCGGGCTCTGACTACACAAGCCATGGACGTCCTCTCTGTTCCTGTGGTGTTTGATTAGCACACAGTCTGGGCAGGGACAGACCCTGACCTTTTGGGGCTCAGAGCCCATCTCCAGATTTCACAAGCCCCATAGGCTGAGAGCCTTCCTTTGCTCCTCTCTTCACCCACGATCCTCTCGCACGCCTGGCTATGGTCTGCCTGACCACCTTTCATTGAATCATAAATCCCTTACAAGCAAGAGTCAATATAATGTTGAGAGTGAAAGTTGTTCTCTCGGACTTCATGAATGATATCACACTGTCAGCCTTGGTCCCCTTGGTCCCTGAAGGTTGCAGCACATTTGACCTATGGCTGGAGTTTAATGGCCTGGAAAGGCCTGAACCCACCCAGGGATTTCTGCAGCCTTGCAAGAGCATCTTTTGGTGCAAGGTTGCTGAAAGAGAACCACTGGAACAGAATAGAGCCCAGAAGCAGAATCCTAAGTAGTTGGACTTTGATGTATGACAGGTGGTATTTTGAGCACCAGAGAAAGAACATTATCATAATCTTAGGGTAGAGAAGGATTTTTTTAATGCATTACAAAAAAACCCACTAATTTATTATGAAATTGTCTATAAGTTATATTTTATAAAATAAAAAGCATCTGTTTTTAAAAGGTAGATTAAGAGAATGAAAAGATAAGGTGTAGATTGGGTGAAGGTGTTTGTAACACATATGATCATCAAATGACTCACTCCCCAAACTCCTACAAATCAATGAGGCAAAAACAGACAAGGCAGAAGAAGCACAGACAAGAGATTTGGACAGGCATTTCCTAAAAGAAGAAATCCTCATGACTGGTGAACAGAGGCTCCTGCGTACAACCTCATCAGTAATCAGGGAACTGCAAATTAAATCACAATGGGATACTTGTATGCACCCACCAGAATGACTAAATGAAAAACAGTTTCAAGTGGCGATGAGGATAGAAAGCTATAGAAACTTGCACATATTGCTGGGGAAATCATCAATGTCTGCTGAAGTTGATGCTGTGCACACCCGTGTCCCAGCAATTCTATATGAAGCATGTCCCACATAGAAATGTGTGCACAGGTACGCCAGGAGACTGGGTACATGGGATGTTCATGACAGCCTTATTGATGATAGCCTTACAGTAACCCAAGTGCCCAGCAGCAATGCAATGGATAACTCAGTCTTACAGTGGGAAAACTCTACAACAGTGAGAATGAACCCATTACAGTGCCACCTAAAAACA
>NW_016107641.1:969673-1002470 GCF_001604975.1 Cebus imitator | reverse complement strand
AAAAAAAAAAAAAAAAGTGGAACTAAACCCAATGAAACCCAGAAAAAATAACATGTTGTATTATTTACCTATATGAAGTGGAAATACAGGGCAGAAATAAACTGTGTTATTTATGGATACATAGGCAACAGAATATTAAGAAAAGCAAAGACATGAATGCCATAAAAGTCAGGATAGTAGGGAGGAGGGAAGAGGTTAAGATGGGATTGGAGAGGGTTGTAGATTTCTGAAATGTTCTCTAGCTTGACTTGGGTAGCTACACAGGGGTTCCTTTTACTATAACATATTTATCTGCACATTTATGCTTTGAGTGCTTTTCTAGATATGTTCATATAAAAAATAAATGAAACAAAGGGAGAAAAGAAGTGAGATGACTTGCCCAAGATGACACAGCCAGCTAAGGGGCAGAACTGAGAAGGGAGGTGGATGTTCTGACCTCAAAGGCTGTGCTTGGTCCCAGCCCAAATAGCCCATCCAAGAGCTGCACCAAGACCTGCACCCAGCAGGCCTGGCTCCCTAGCCACACGTCCATCTCCCTCTCTGATTGCTCAGAATTGGGGACCTTCGGCAGCATCCCAGATGGAACCTAGACTCAACCCTTCCCCAGGCCTGGCGTTTGTCTCCCTTCCCAGGCTGTGAAGAACTCACAAGCATTAAAACAGGTACTGCCATCAAAGGCGCTTATCTCCTTTCTGCAAGTAGTACAGAGGAAATGCAGAAATCCCAGGAGTTAGCAATGCCAGGCGCGTCTGGGCATGCATGGTGCTGGCAGGTGGGCTCAGTCAGCCCCTGAAGGTTTTCTGGCAGAGCTGTTATTAGCCCGCGTCCCCTGGGAAAGAGGCTTAGCAGATCAGTCCTTCTTTGGCTGTTTTGTAACAGAGCCCCTGAGCCCTTCCTGGTGTGCTTAGTCTGGCACAGGCAGGCCACCTCTGACAGGAGTGGGCAGCATGCCTGCTGGAGATGGGACAGCCCAGCCATCCCTTTGAGAAGTGGGAGCAGGCCAGTGGTCGGGGAACCTCACAGCTGGTGGCCTGCCCAGCCCACCAAGGCGTGGCATCAGCTGGAGTGCCTCCCGTTTGGGCATTCATTCAGTCATTCAGCTACGGACTTGCAAATAAATGTTCTAGGGGATGGGGAGACAGCAGTGAGCTGGAGGGACAGGCCCTGGCCTCATGGTGCTCCCATGCTAGTAGAGGAGGCAGGGGACTCGCTGAGCAGACATGTGGCAGGTTAGAAAATGGTGGGTGCAGTGGGAACAGAGAAGGCAGGGAGGGGAACATGAGAGACAGGGGTTAGAGTCTGGTGACTTTTGAGTAGAAGGAAAGAAAGGGTGAATGACAGCATAGGTAGAGGTAGGGGGGAGTCTATGTCAGAAGAACAGCAAGAAGGCCAGTGTGGCCAGAGCAGAGTGTGCAAAGGGGAGGAGAGAGACCAGAGAATGAATGGCCTTGTCATCAGGGTAGGGCCGTTAGCACCTCATGGCATGGAACAGAGAAGTGGCAGAGCCTGGCCCAGCTTCTACCAGGATCCTTCTGGTTGCTATGTTGAGAATAGACCAAAGCCAGTTAGGAACTCCTTACACAACAGTGCAGGTGAGAGGTAAGGGTGGCCTGGCCCAACGGTAGTGCTGATAAAAAGTCATGAATTCTTGATTTATTTTGAAGGTAGAGCCAGTGGTATTCCCCTGCTGAGATGGATGAGACGTGTATGTGAATGAATGAGAGAATTTAAGGGTAATTCTGGGATGTTTTGACCTAAGCAGTGGGAAGCTAAGGGGTTAGCTATTGACTGAGATAGAAAGACTACGGGAAGTGCAGCTATTTGGAAGGAAGATACGGGCCTAGTTTGAGATACCTATTAGATGCTTAAGTTCAGACGTCAAGTAGCAGGTAGATATTTCAGCCTAGAGATCAGGAGAGAGGACAGGGCTAGAGAAAGATTTAGGTGGCCATCAGCACATAGGTGGGGTTTGAAGTCATGAGTCAGGTTGAGACAGCATAGAGTGGATGGAGGGACAGCAGAGGGGGTGAGAAAGAGAGCACAACCCAAGAGGGAGGAGAGCCAGAAGCCAGGATCCTTGAGCCAAGTGGAGGAATAAGGGCAGTGATCAACTACAGCAAGTGCTGCTGATAGATCAAACAGAGGGTGAAAGGTAGATAGTCCTTGGTTACTTGAGCAAAGGAGCTCGGGTAAAGTGCCTGATAAAAGTGGGAATGAGAAAGATGATGAAAGGGGAATTGGAGTGTCAGCACAGCCAAGTCTTTCAAGAATTTTGCTGTAAAGGGAAAGAGAAAAATAGGACAGCAGCCGGAGGAGGACGTTAGGTAAAGAGGAAGTTTGTTTATTTTTTTAAGTTGAAAGACAAAGCATCATTGCAAAAGATTGTTGGTGCAGGAGGAACAGGGATTTATTGCTGAAACACCAATATCTCTTATGGCTATAGATGCAAAAATCATCCACAAAATACTAACGTGCTGAATCCAAAGAGTTCTGCCCCATGACCAAATGAGATTTAACCCAAGAATGGAAGGGTGATTTAACGTCTGAAAATCAATGTAATATATTAACGAAATAAAGGACAAAACACATGATCATCTTAGTAGACTAGAAAAAAACATTTGATAAAATCCTGCACCTTTTCATGATTGCAACATTCCAGAACTAGGAATAGAAGGGAACGTAACCTGATAAAGGACATCTACAAAAAGCCCATGGATAATATCATACTTAATCGAGGAAGACTGGGTACATTTCTTCCAAGATCGGGAACAAGACAAGGATTCTTGCCTTCACCACTTCTATTCAGCATTCTACTGGAGGTTCTAGCCAGGACAATTATGCAAGAAAATGAAATAAAATGAAGCTTGATTGAAAAGGAAGACGTTAAAGTATCTCTGTATGCAGATGGCATGATCTTATATACAGAAAATGCCAAAAAAAAAAACCTATTAGAATTAATTAAAAATTCACCAAGGTTGAAGAATACAAGATCGATATATACATATCAATTGTATTTGTATACAATAGCTATGAGCAAACTGAAAATTAAATTAGGAAAATTCCATCTATAAGAGCATACAAAAGAATAAAATACTTAGGGATACATTTAGCAAAAAAGTATAAAACTTATGTTCTGAAAATGACAAAGCATTGTTGAAAAAAATGGAAAAAGATCTAAATAAGAAGAAAGACATCCCATGTTCATGAATCAGAAGACTTGATATTGTTAAGAGGCCGATACTTCTCAAACTGATCTCTGAACTTCTATGCCCAGTTCAGGGAACACAGCCCCAGAAGGATACATGAGGCAGTACCTCCTTGCCAGCTGTCTCCTTGCCAGCTCTCTCTGAGAGGAGAGAGAAGGGAGACAATAGTCACAAGGTCCCCAGGGCTGCCTCAGCATCTGGTGGGTGCTTGAACATGTGTATTTGTACCCTTGCCTGGTTATCTGGAGAGAGTCTGCAAGCCCCCTTAAAGCCTGGAATTTATACGCATGGGAAGGGGCTTAGCCAAGCCCATTGTCCAGAAGAGTGAGAGGAGGCAGAGTAAGGCTTTGGCAACAGACTTGGGTCTGGGTGTGATTTGGCTCTGCCACTTGCTTGCTGTGTGACCCTGGGCACACCTCTTATCGTCTCTGTACCTCTGTGACTTTGTTTGCAAAATGGGAAGAATAATATCTTTTTTGCAGGATTGTCATAAGAATTAAGATAGAAAATGGACATAAAGTGCTCAGCACTTTCTCAGTACTAAATAGTCCTCATTCACGCATCAAACACCTATTGAGACGTGTCACAGGCAGGCAGAAGACTCAGCAGGGAAGAAAGCAGTGCACAGTGTACAATTCAGTGGCATGAAATATATTCACACTGTGGTACAACTGTCACCACTATCCATCTCCAGAACTTTTTCACCTTCCCAAACTGAAACTCTGGCTTCCTCCCTCCAGCCCTGGGCAACCACCATTCTGCTCTCTGTCTTTATGAGTTTGACTGCTCTATGTACCTCACATGAGTGGAATTGTATAGTATTTATCTTTTTGTGACTGGCTTATTTCAGTTTGCATAGTGTTCTCAAGTTTCATCCATGTCGCAGCATGTATTAGAATTTCCCTCCTTTTTAAGCTCAAATAATATTCCATTGTAAGGATATGCCACATGTGCTTGTCCATTCATCCACTGATGGACACTTGAGTTGCTTCTGTGTTTCGACTATTGTGAGTAATGTTGCTGTGAATATGAGTGTGCAAACATCTCTTTGAGTCCCTGCTTTCAATTATTTTGGTTATATATCCAGAAGTGGGATTGCTAGATCATATGGTAATTCTATTTTTAATTTTTGGGGGAACCTCCATACCATTTTCTACAGAGGTTGCCCATTTTATATTCCCACTGGCAGTACACAGGTTTCTCGTTCCTCCACATCCTCACCAGCACTTGTTTTCTGTTTTGTTTATATAGTAGCCATCTTAATGGGTAAGAAGTGGTATCTCATTGCTCATACAGTGTTGAAAGCGGTGAGAGAGTGAGCCAGGGGGACATCTGGTGGAAGTGTGCTAGACTGAGGTCTCAGCTCTGGCAAAAGCAGAACGTCTGACAGGAGGGAGTGAGGAAGGGAGCCAGAGAGGAGTAGCCAGACGGTAGAGGCTTCCTGGACCCCTTTCAGTACCCTAGCTATTACTATGAAGTGAAATGAGGAGGGGGCATTGGAGGGCTTTGAGCCGAGGAACGTCTTGATCTAATATGCCATTTAAGAGGACCCCTCTGCCTGCTGACCAGAGTTGTGCAAGGAGGAGCTGGAGATGAATTTGTAATAATCCAAGCAAGAGAAGGGGGTGCTGTCCCTGTGATCAGAGTGGTGAAAGTGATCAGATTCCAAATCTGTTTTGCAAGGAGGACAGTAAGCTCTCCTGAATGTGGGTGTGAGGAAGGGCGCAGTGGAGGCTAATTCCAAGGTATCTGGCTGAGCAGCTGGAGGCTGGAGTTGTTGTGAACTGAGAAGGGAAGACTCAGCAGAGCTGGTTTGGGAGACTATGGCAAGACCATAACTCTGTTTGGACACGTTTGGGTTTGAGGTGTCTGTGAGTCATTAAACCAGTGGAGATGCTGAGTGGGCAGTTGGATTCAGGAGTCTGGGGGCTGGGACTGGTATTAACTAGCATTGTGGTAACTATCCCACTATGGACAGCAGGCATTGCCAAGCAAAGCCCTGAAGCTGTTGGTCCCAGCCTTACCAGTGGCAGTGCAGAGGGCAGTCCTGGGGCAAGGAGCCCAGCTGGGAAAAGGTGTCCCCGCCCAGAGTGACTGCTCAGTGCTGGGGCAGGGCATGGGGCGGAGGACAGGCAGTAGGCCGGCGGTGATCATCAGAACTGCACTGCACTGTCCTGGCTGTGTGGGAATCTCACAGGCCTCTGGAGACTTTCCTCAGACCCCCAGGAATCAACTCTCCTGCCCTTAGGTTCCTCTGGAATCATGGCGGGGGGAGGGGGGAAGAAAGAAGGGAGAAATACAGCTCCCTGAGGCCCTAGGGCAAGACACATGACATGGAAAAAAAATCCAACCTTGGGACAATCTGGTGGGACACAAGGCAACCTTATAAGCTGGTAGTGGTCATCATTTGCTGGGATGACATCTCTAATAGGAAGCCCTGGAGGCATAATCAGGTTCAGAGTGAAAGGTGACTAGCCCCAGACCAGGCTGCCAGTGGTGGAGCCCAAGGTCCTAGTGGACCACTTCTCCCGAGCACTGCTTGCTCTATGTCCTAGCCCTACTGAGATATTCAAGAAGACAGTCTTATTTCTAGTTCCTGTGAATGTCAACCGGCCCAGCCAGTGGGCCTGGGTCTTTCCAGGTAGCCCTTTTAAAAGGGGAGAGAAAGGACTTTTGCAGACCTAGGCTAGGCTTCAGGTCACTAAGCCAGCAGAAGGGGTACTTGAGACTAGTTCTGGTGCCCTCTAACCATTCTAGCGGCCCTGAGGGTCCATGTACTCAAGTGGAGAAGAATGTTCCATGGGCCTTGGACCCTGTTCAGGCTCATAGAGGGAAGGTCTGGCCTCTTCCGGGTATAGGGTGTGTTCAGAGCACACTTGGGCCTCCTTCCCCTGCAGCCCTCAAGGCTTCTCCCCTGCAAGAACCCCAGGAGTCTGAGAACTTGGATCCCCAAGGCAGAGGAAATGGCCTCCAGCCTCAGTCCCTGCTGATGGGACAACCACAGAGCTGTTTACCAAGAGAACAAAGGCCAGAGCAGCTGCCTTACCTAGGGAGAGCCTGGCAAGCTAGTCAGGGTGATTTATAGGGGCTGTCACCACTGCATCCTGCGAAGGTCAGGATGCCAACGTTCAACGGCCTTTTAACCACCTTGCTGGCTCGTTAAGCCCTTCCCTCTCAGCAGCTTGGCCAGTCTGGTTTCAGTTTGTGCTAAATAGACCTCAGATCACAGGGCCAGAAAAGAGTTTGTCCCAATTATTGCTAAGATGGGGATGAAGCTCTGGGGACCCCAGCATTTCCTGTCCTGGGCTCTGCGTCCCTACTGAGCCTGACAATAGCTCTGTGAAGTCAGTCCATTATATCCCACTTCTGGCGAGGAGACAGCATCAGGGAGGTTCCAGCAGTTTGGTTTGTCCAGACCACAAATAAGTGGGAAGCGGGCATTTCAACCTAGGTCTGCTAGAGCACAGAGCCTGGGTGCTGGCTGCCTGCTGTAGAGAGCAGGAGGCCAGGAGGCCTCAGGGTATCCTAGGGTTGGGATCTTTGGCTCTCAGCTTGTTCCAAGTGGCCTTGGAAAACTTCAGCCCACACGACTCTGAGGGAAGAGGGAGGGAGCTCACACTGCCTGTGGGCTGCCCTTGCCAGAAGTTTGGTACAATCTGGAGGTGGCAGAGACTCAGAGGTTCAGCAACTTACCTAACAACACACAGTGGGGCTGGGGGCAGCAGCGGCCGCCCACCTCCAGGGCAAGCCTATTGCCGGATGCTATTGCCAGGTAGGCCTCAGCACGTTCTACTCTCTAGATGTGAGTTGTCTGGATGGGGGCGGGGGACATTATTATGACAGAGGAAAGAAGCAGTCCCTGAGGTCCTGGACCCCAGCCCCATTCTGGGGGCTCTTATATACACAGCTCGGGAGACAAAGACCATCCACGGCGAAGAGGACAACTGCCACTGGGTTTTGTGTGAGAGGACAGACACTCAGACTGTCAGCTCCCCAGCCCTGCCCCGAGAAGGCAGTCTCATGACTATCTCTGCACACCCATCAGGCCCCATGGTTCAAAACCACTCCTGAGGTAGGGTGGACATCGGCAGGGCCAGGGCTTTACCTGGAGCTCACTGTGGCAGAGCCTGTCAGAGCTTTCTAATGGGTGGCAGCTGCAGGCCTCCAGCCATGTGGGGCTCCTGGGTGGGGGTGGAGGGCACTCCGAAGAGACTGGCCGGTCTGCCTCTAAACACACAGACAGGAGAACTGTCGCTCAGAGCAGAGAAAGCATGTCAGCCCCAGAGCCCACGTGCCCATCTGAGAGAGGCCTGCCGGCCCCCAGTTGGTGGGAGCTTCTGCTGAGCCCTTGGCCCCTGCTCTTTAACATGGACAGGGCTGCTCAGAGCTGGTGTGTCCCTCGGTCATGGGAATGCCAGGCTCTGCTGGTAGGTGGAGGGCAGACATTCCTTGGCTTGTGGCACCCTCATGTTCACCTGAGCTCTGGGGAGGGAGGAAACAGCTCTGCGCCCCCACTCCCATGGCTTTGGGGACTTTACCCCTATGCTTAGTGTCAGGGCCAGAACTGGGGAGCCTCACAGCCCTGGGGCACAAAATTTAAAGGGGCACCAAAAAACCTCAGTAATCAAGATATTTATTGTAATGTTTTAAAAAATGAGCATTAATGCAAAAAAATCCTTGTGTTAGGTTCCCATTGCAGCTCTAATAAGCTGCCAGCAGTTTGACAGCTTAACACAATGTGATTTTCTTCCAGTTCTGGGGGTTGGAAGTCATAACCAGTCTTCTGAGGCTAAAATCCAGGTGTCAACAGGGCTGGTTTCTTGAAGGACACAGGGAGAAGCGGTTCATTGTCTCTTGCACCTTCCAGGGGCTACAGCAAGGCCTTGGCTGTGGCCTCAGCACCACATCTCTGCCTTTGTCCGGCCCTTGCCACCTCCTCTGTGGTCAGACTTCCTTCTGCCTTCCTCTTAACCCCTAAAACTGCACCCAGCCCCTCAGATAACCCAACCTCTCAACCCTCACCACACCTACAGAGTCTCTTGTACTGTGTAAGGTAACATGGTCATAAGTTCCAGGGATCAGGACATCTGTGGGGGAGGGGGGCATTATTCAGTTAACCACATCCATGGTCAAATGCGAACATGTGAAATAAAGGCGGGCAGTGTGGTGGGTTGGGGTGGGCAAGGCCCTCATGCTCAAGGTCTGTGCAAGTGCATAGCTGCTCCTGTTTATTGAAAACTTTAATATATTGTTCATCTAGGATTTTTTTTGCCTTAATGTTTATTCTTAAAAATACTGCAATAAAATGTTTATCCTAGTTACTGAGGTTTTGGGTGCCCCTTAAATTGTGCCCCTGTGGTGAGTGTCTGGCTTGTCTCACCCGAGGCCAGGCTCTGCTTAGAATGAACAAGAGGCATGACCCAGCTCTGCATGCCCAGTTTGAAGAAGGGTCCCAGCCCCTTCCAGCCCCAGGACCACAAACTCCTCCCTTAAGAATTCTGCCTGCCTTCCCTTGGGACTCCCATCCCTGCTGCTGGCGTTCCACTGCCCCTAGCTGTGCCTCTCTGTCCACCTGTCTTCCTGGTGTACCCATTCCAGTTCTTACCCTTTGGAAGTATGGGATTGTGGACTCTTCTCAGAAACCCACCCCAGAAGAACATAGGCTTTGTAGAAAGACCATGCAGGTGTTAATAAAGGCCCATCACCATCTGTATGACCACAGGCAAATCACACAGCCTCTCTCATTCTTTGTAATATGGAGAAGCTAATACCCCTCAGACTGCTCAGGGTCATACTGTATGTCAAGTCCAAACCACTATCCCTGGCACTAGGGTGCCCAGGCAAGGCAGAGGCCAGGAGGGCTTGGAGCCTGGACCCCCACTGTGAAGCCAGCACCCTCCTCCTTGCTAGGTGACCCAGACTCAGTTACCTAACCTCCCTGGACCTCCTTTGCCCCACCTGGAACACCTGCTTCCCAGGCGGTAGGATGAGCAGGCACTCCTAAAGCCGGTCCTGGGCAAAGAGGGAAGGGATTCCCTTGGTGCCCTCTGGGAACATGGGGCATTAGGAAAAAGGGTGTGAAGTTTGACACCGGAGATCCCTCACTGGGGCGGACTTCGGGCGTGGCAACCCAGGCACTCACAGATCCCTGGCCCTCCCTCGCCCCAGGGTCCGGGCCTGGGGCGGCGCTGGCCGGGGCGGGCGAGCGGCGGGCAAGACGCTACCTGCGCGCGTGCCGGGCATTCCAGCCGCCGCCGCGCCTCCGCGCCGGGGCGCGCCATGGGCCTGATGCCGGCCGCGCGGGCCTTCTCCGGGTGCCGCGCCTGCCCGTGGCCGCCCTGCCGCCTGCCCGCCTGCTGCGCGCCCGCCGCCCCAGGTAGGGGCGGGACAGGATGCGGGCGCCCCCGGGCCCGCTGGAGAAGTGGCATCTCCAGGCCAGAGAGGCGCTCGAACTCGGACTGGCGCTGCGGGCGAGGAGAGCGTCGCGCATGCGTCTCGCGGGAGTCGGCGGGGAGCCTGGGGGAGTTTGGGTGTCACAGCGGATCCACTGCAGCCGGACTGTTCCCAGGGGGCGGGGGTCGTGCGTGTCCGAGGGAAGAGGCAGAGGCCGAATCTCCTGCTGGCGGTGGGCGGCCCGCGTGTAGAGATGAGGACTTTGAGTCTGGGAGGGGCGCAGGGACTTGCAAAGGATCCCTACCCACCCCCCGATATGGAGAGGACCCAGCAGGATCCGGGCCCGGGGCTCAGAACCCAAGCCTCGCTGGGCCACAGGAAGGGGTGTGGGACCGGCGCCTCCAGGAGGAGGGAATCACTTCTGCCCTGGGGCGGGCTGCCCAGGACAGGACCCCTCCAGGTGAGCTTAGCCTCTGCTGTGCTCCTCCAGGCCGGAACGGGTAGGAAGCAGGGGCGTTTTCAGCTGTGCTGGCTGGCTGGTGGGTCTTCTTGCTTACAGCCTTGGGGGCAATTCTGAGGCTCTCTAGTACCTAGCGCAGAGCCTGGAAGTGTCAGAGTTGGCCGGCCCTGCACGGAGGACAAAGGGTGTGGTGGTTGCATGGAGGATGACGGGTGTTGGGGTGCAGGGGACCAGAGAGCAGGAAGGTCAGGAGCCAAGAGGGAAACTGTGGAATTACCCAAAGTTTGGGAGTCTCTAGAGAGAATTTTAGAATTATTTTCTTCATTGTGCCTCTTCCCAGAATCTTCCCACTCCTTAAAAAGACTAAAAAGCAGGCGTATGACTGAAGCAGACCTGCTATGCAGCTCTGCTCTGCTCTGGGATCAGCTGCAAAGGGGACTCCCAGGCCCTTCTTCCCTGCTGCGGCCTTGGGGGTGGGACTCAGGGGCAGGCAGAGCCTGTCCAGGAATTGACCCTGCAAGGTCGGAGAAAGCCACATTTCAAAGCATCTGCTCCCCGGTGCCTAGTGTGGTCAATAGCCTGTGGACACTCACACCCTGGGAGGTGGCGAAGCCCAGCTCAGAGGGGCTGAGGACAGTGCCCAGGGTCATAGAGGACGAGGGCTGCAGCCAGCAGACTGCTCTGCCTGGGCTTCCTCTCCCTTGTGGGATTCCTAGGGGGAATGCTTTGCTAGGGGGATGCTGGCAGAGGATGCCCAGCAGCAGGTTCATCAAGAGGAGAGGCAGCATCTGCCAGTTTCACCTGCAGTGGCAGAGCCAGTGCTCTCTGAAGAGCATGGGCTGGGACCTCGAGGAACCCACATGATGGCTGGGTTTCCAGGGAGCTGACAAACCTACTAGAACTAGTTCTTGGCAAGGCTCCCCTCCGAGTGTGCCAAGAGGGCTGAGGGAGTTCATCCAGGAGGGGGCAGGCCCTGCCAGGCTCCCCTCAAGAGACCCTGGTTGCGGGGAGGGGGTGGGTGGGGCCCTTGATGTGGAGGCCAGGCCCAGATGCCCTAGGACCTGGTGCCTTCTGCAGGAGGGCTGCAGAGAAGGAAGCCTCTTGGGAGGCCGAGCTGGAATAAGGCCTTCCCACAGCTCCTGGCAGCTCCTTTCCATGGGTTCCTAGTGGCCAGCTGGGAATGTGGGGCCAGTCTGTGGCCTGGTGGTGCCTGGGGGCTGGGCCTCAGGGAAGTCTCACCTTCAAAGCACCCCCTAAAGACAGGTGCGATCATCCCATTTTATAGATTTCATAGATGGAGAGACTGAGCCCCAGGAGAGGGAGGCAACTCCGCTCCTCAGTGGGTTAGCCAGGGTGTGCAGCAGACCAATACTGGTGCCGATCCAGAATCTGTCTCTGTGACCTTTGGCCTTGAACATCATCTACTTGCCTGTGTCCCCACCCAAGCCCCACAATGCCCGGGCAGGGTGCTGCCAACCATGCCCCCTCACCCCTGCCCTCCAACCCCCATGGTCCTCTGTCATGTGCCCTGCAACCCCACCTGCCTGCCTGCCTCCTGCTCATCTTTAAGACGTTGATTTCAGACATCACCTCCTCCTGAACCTGTTCTCTCTAGAAGTGCCCAGGACCTTGTGGATGTCCCTTTCCTGGCTCTTCCAGTCCTGTTTTGGGAAAGTGGTCAGGAAGGCACCATGGGGCAGCAGAGGGTTAGTGGTTGTGCTGGGGCTGGGAGCTGCCTGGATGTGCTGGCACAGTGTGAACAGCAGGCTGGCCCAGGCTCTGCACCCCTAGGGGCTGGAGGAGGGAGTGGGGCAGGGCCTTGCCTGCCTGCCAAGTTTAGGCTTTATCCTGAGAACAGTGTTAAAGGTAGCAGGGGAGGCCCCAGGGGGATTTATATGTTTATGGCTCTCAGGGCAGCTCTCTAATTCCTAGAGCAGGGCCAGGCACAAAGGACAGGGGTGATGGAAAGGTGGATAAACAGACCCATAGCAGGGGTCCTAGGGGCAGGAGATGGGACAGCAGGCAGGGCTGGAGCCAAGAGATGACTAGATGGAATTACCCATGCTCCATGGACCTCCAGAGAGAATTTTGGAATTTTTCCCTGGGGTCTCTTCCTTGACTGTGGCCTTCAGTCAGCAGTGAGTTGAGGGTGGAGCTGAAAGCTGTGAGTTGGGATGGGAGGCGGCCCTGGAGAGTGTGGTCCCCTCCTTCACTGGTTCTCTTTGGCCTCTGCTGCAACCCCAGCATGTGGCCCTGGGCAGGCCAGCAACCCGGCAGGGGGGAGTGTCCTCGCGCTGTCTGGAGTAGTGGCAGTCAGGGCTGTGACAGCTGAGGGAAAGCTGAAGGGAGGGTCTGGGGTAACTCACGTAGGAGGACTTCTGAGTTTTCTTCTGAGGGCTAGTAGGAAATTTGCCCAGACTGAAGAGGAAAGCGACACTAGGGAGAAGGCCCTGCCCACTCCAGCCCCAAGAAGGCAGACGGATTCATGCCACTCAAGCAGTGGGCAGAGCTGGAGAAGGTGACGTGTGTGTGTGTGTGCGGATGGAGGCAGGAGGCAGGCAGCAGGCACCAGGTGCACTGCCAGGCCAGCCCCTCCCCTCACGGGACTGTCTGCCTGTGGGCACTTCCTCCCGGGTGCCCTCTGCCTACCCATTTGAGGTCCCAGCAGAGGCCTCTTGTCCCAAGAGGTGTGGCTTCCCATTGGTACCTTTCCTACTTATCCTGGCCCCAGCATCCTTGGGGCAAGTCTGTGCCCCAGAGGTCAAAGCAGAAGAGCTGAACGAATACCTGGCAAGACCACATGAGTGGAGCATGGGCTAGGTTGGAAGCAATAGGGGATGGTGGGGACTGCGGAGAACTGGCCCATGTGTGTGCTATCAGATGCCACTGAGCTCTGCAACTGTTGCTTTTTTGGAACTCAGGCCTGGTGTCACCACATCTGGATTTTTTAAGAGAAGCTGGGAATCCAGATTTATGTACAAAATCTCTTGATTGTAAATAACTAATTTAAAAATGGTTCAAACATCATACTAGCTAAACAGGCACATCTGTGGACCTATGTGGCCCATTGTTGGGCATCAGTTGTTGAGCCCTGACTGAGGTGAGAGAGAGCAGGGGCTCAGTGTCCCTGGACCAGCCCAGGCCACACTTGGGCTGGTAGAAAGGCCAGGACACTGTCAGTGGTGAGCCCCAGAGCCTCCTCGGACTGACTTCTCAGAGGTGCCCCAGGCAGCTAGCAGGCCAAGTTTGCAGCAGGGTTACCCCCTGTGCTCAAGGCTCATGAATGGCCCCTTGGGCCCCACTTATGGGCAGGGGTGACTGGTCTCGCCTACCAGGTCCCAGGTGGCAGCAGCTTTCCCTTCGTGTTAGTATTGTGACCTCTGCCTGTTGTCCCTCCACAGGACCCACGTTCTCAGGAACGGCTGGCGCTGAGTTGAGGCATGCCCCACATAGGTATCTCCAGACCAGCGTGGGTGCCAAGCAGTCATGTGACCGAGTACATTCTCTATACCTGGAGACAGACTGCCTGGGTTGGAACCTTGTCCTTGTCATGCATGCTGAGTGAACTTGTGCACATTCTTAAGCCCCCATGCCTCTCAGTTCAAACACCCCACAAGCTGAACAGGCAAAAGTCAAGATAATGATGACAATGGTTACGGTGATAGTGACAGTCCCTGAGTTATCAAGATGGGAAGCATTAATGTGCTGATGGGTGTAAAATGCTCAGAGCAGCACCTGGCACCACAGCACCTGGCACCACAGCACCATGTGTAGCTACGTTGGCACTCTCCTCACTCTCACACGCCCCCCACCTGTGCATGCTCATGCACACACAAGCCCACATGCATACATATGCACATACATTTGCAAGCCCACACCCAGCGCATGTGCACACGTGCACATACTAGCCCACACTACATGCACACATGTGCACACACACTTCTCGCCAAAGCATTGCTGGCATCCAGCAGGTGCAGCCCACATGGGCATGTGTTCTCAAAGGAAGAGTCTTTACCTTTCAGGTTTTATACACTTAGTTTTTGGGTCAAGCAGGGTGAGGAGGAGCATTTACTGTGTCCTGCTCTGTGCCAGGCACTGTATCAGGGACTGATGTATCTTATTCCAAAATAGCCCCTGTGTTGGGGAGCTAAGTAAGACAAATGGAGCCCCACTTTTAGCTGGCTCAGTGCCCAGGTCTCTGGGAAGTCCCATGCCTGGACATGGAGCTTTGGCATCTTGCCCCTGGAACAGCCCACAAGCCACCCTGTAGGGAAGGTCTCTGCACAGTGGGTGTGAATAATGTCAGGCACTCCAGAGTCAGGAACTCAGCTTGAAAGCTTAGAGACGGGCAGAAGTCTGTTTCTCCTATTATTGTACCATGGTATAGACAGCTTTATGGCTCTCAACTCCTTCCTTTCTTTGCCTGGGCTGCCAGGAACCTCTTAGACTAGTGATAAATTCAGTTTTCATAGATTTCTCTGAAGTTCCTCTGCCTCCTTCCCCTCTCCCTCTATTCCTCATCTGGCGTCTTGTCATGTATTGTTTTAGATCATTCTCTCTCTGATTTCTTTGCTTTCTTTTTGCTAATGTTATTTAAGAGTAGCATACAGAAAAGTATACAAGTCATAAGTGTACAGTTCAGTGAATTTTCTCAAGTGGGACATAACTGGGTAAGCCGTGCAGGGGGAGACACAGTGTTACCAGAACCTCAGAAGCCTTTGAGCCCCTTCCAGTCACTGACCTACCAAGGTAACCGTGTCCTGGCCTAATAGCACGATGAGTCTGGCCTATCTTTAACTTTACATAAATGGAGTCATGCAGTGTGCACTCCGGGGTTTGGCTTCTTTTGTTTCTGATGATGTTTTTTGTTTTCTAATTTTTAAAAATTTTCATAAAATACACCTCACATAAAACATCCTATCTTCATCATTTTTAAAGCACACAGTTTAGCAGCATTACATTCATTCAAATTATGGTGCAGCCACCAGTACTCTCCATCTCCGGGACACTTCCCATCTTGCAAAGCTGAGACTCTGCCCATTCGATTCTAACTTCCATCTCCCCTGCCCCCAGCCCCTTCAGCTGCCATTCTACTTCTGTCTCAGTGAATTTGACTACTCCAGGCTCCACATATAAGAGGAATCACACAGTATTTGTCCTTTTGTGAATGTTTTACACATGATATTCTCCAGGTTCACCCACGTTGTAGCATGTGTCTGAATTCCCCTCCTTTTTAAGGCTGAATCAGTTTCCACTGTATGCAAATACCATGTCTTGCTTCTCCATTTATTCACTGATAGACACATGGCTTGCTTCTGTGTTTCAGCTACTGTGAATAATGCCGCTGTGAACCTGACTGTGCAAGTACCTCTTTGAGACCTTACTTTTAATTATTTTAGGTATATACCCAGGGGAGGGATTACTGGTGATTCTAGTTTTAATTTTTTGAGGACCTGCCATACTGTTTTCCACAGCAACTGCCATCTTATCATCCTTCCAGCAGTGCACAAGGAAGGGTTTCTCCACCTCCTCGCCAACACTTGTGACTACCTGTTCTTTTGATAGTAGCCATCCTAGTGAGGTGGGATCAGATAGTGGTTTGGATTTGCGTTTTCCTGATGGTGATTGATGCTGAGTCATGACTATGGTTTTCATATTACTGTGTCTGTCTTGTCCGGTGAGCTGTGCCTCATTTATTCTCATTGCTGCACAGTGTTCCACAGTAAGAACAATATAGGAGATACACTGGTTCTGCTGGAGATGGGCATTGGATGGCTTCTCATTTGGAATGGCTGCAAAACCAATCAATGACATGCATAATGCATGCTCCCTGAGGGCCATTTGCTCCTGGCTTGGGCAAGCTCCAGGGGCCAGGTCATGCCACCAGCCCACTGCTCCCTCCTGCTGTCTGTCCATAGGCAGCCCAGGGCTCAGCCTTCTGGTGTGCGTCCTCCCAGTATCTAATTTGTTTTCTGGGGAGGAGCCACTTTTAGCCCTAATAGTGTACCTGCCCTCCATCGTCCCAAGTACCCACCACTGAGCTGGGTGGTGGAGGGTGTGACTAGCTCCTCTCTGTGCTCAGGGATCTTTGGGCAGCGCCTGGAGGACACAGTCCACCATGAGCGGAAGTATGGCCCCCGCCTGGCACCCCTGCTGGTGGAGCAGTGTGTGGACTTCATCCGGGAGCGTGGGCTCACTGAGGAGGGGCTGTTCCGAATGCCGGGCCAGGCCAACCTGGTGAGGGACCTGCAGGATTCCTTCGACTGTGGGGAGAAGCCACTGTTTGACAGGTGAGCTCATGAACAGGGGTGATGTAGAGCCGCTTGTTCATTCCTCTTGCAGGGGATCCTGCCCAGGACACCAGCTCCAGTGATGACAGGGGTGAGCTGGTGACTGGATGGTGGGCCAACCTTCCCAGTGGCAGACTATAGGGCACACCCTCACCCTGCCAGCCTGGGGTCCCCTCTCAGGATCTGTCTCTTGGCCATGCTTCCTCCGGTGACCTACTGCCAGGCTCTATTGGTGGCATAGCAGCGCGGCTTCCTTCCTCTTCGGTTCCAGGGACAGGGGAGCAAGTCTTCTGCACCTGCCCTGGGACCATGTCCATTCTACCCATCATGGGGGTGTACCCAGGCCCTGGATCACCCTGGGTGGAGCCAACTATACCCCAGCGCAGGGCTGTTTGGGGACTCTCTTTCCCCTGACAGTGCCCCTACCCATCATGGGGCAATTTTTTTCATAGATTTCTTCCTGAATCAAGAAAACCTACCCTCCAGGGGCTTCCACCCTGTCTTCTTGGATCTGCCCCAGGACCCACAGGTCGCCCTGGTCTCTCAGGGCTTCTCCTCTCGGACAGAACATTCAGCCCCTCAGCTTCTTCCCAGGCCCGTCACTGCAGCCAGGGGAGGTGTCTCCTCTCCTTAGATGGAGAGGACTGACCACTGCTCCCCAGAGATGCTCTGCCCAGGGAGTTACGGGGACCTTTCATCCAGAGCTTTATGAAGCTCCATCCCAATGCTGAGTTCAGTGAGCTTGTGGTCCATTCTGAACTTCTGCCAGCCAGGCCTCTTCCATCCTATGTCTTATGTGGCCCAGTGTTGGGGCTGGAGATGCTTCAAATAATGTTACTTGGGTAGAGCCTGGGAACCGGGACTTTTGGAAGTTCTCCAGGATCAGATGCTCTGCCGCCCTAGTGCCTGATGCTACCTGAGGGGCTTCTGCAGACCTCGCCACTCCCCTACTCAAACTCTGCTGGAGTGGCCCAAACTCCCTGGAGTGGCGCAGGCCATCTGAGCCTCACCCACCCTGCCGGGTTTCCACCTGGGCACACCTGCTCTCCCAAGGTGTGGTTTCTGGCGTGCTCAGCCTCCTTTCCCCACTTGGCCTGCCTGCTGAATTCCCCTGGAAAGACAGCTGGCACCCGCAGGGTGTGTTCTATGCAGACCTGACTCTCAGCCTTCCAGCAGCCTGGGGCAGCCTTCCCTGTGTCTTGGAGGCCCTCTCCTGTCTGCTTTCTCCCTCTCTGGCCGCTTCTATGCTGTTTCTGGAATTGTCTCTGGAGGGCCTTCTCCACAGTGGGCATGTTAGCCTTGTTCCTCCACCCCCATCTCTGCATGACCCCATACTGCCACGGAGGGCCTGGGCTTTGATTCCCTCTCCCTTTAGAAACTCCTCCTTGGGTATCTGAGGCCATCCTTCCCGCTTCCTGCCATTACCATGGCAGCTCCTCTGGCTCTGCATCTGTACCCACAGAGGGCCCCTCCTCACCACGTCCCCCAGACGGGGGACCCCTTCCCTGCCCCCACCTCCCTGGTGGAGGGCCCCCGTCCCTACCCACCCAGGACAGAGGGCCCCCTGCCCACCCACCCCCAACAGAGGAGCCCCTCCTCACCCACTTCCGACAGAGGCTTTTGGGATGGAGCTCTCTCCCCCAGGCCATAGCCTGCCTGCTTGCTGGGGTGTTGGCTTCTAACCTGCACCTTCCCCACAAAGCCCCCTCCTCACTTTCCTGCTCATCTCTATAAGAAGGTACCCTTTAGCCCCAGGTCCTGGGCTTCTCTCCTATTAAAGCCTCACCAGGCCTGGAAGCCTCAGTGCCTGGAGCTGCCCCATACCTGTCCCTTCCCAGCACATCATCCCCTGCGCACTGGGCTGTCCGTCTCGCAGGCAGCCACCCTGCTGCTGAGTGCTGAGGACAGCCTCCTCTGTGCCGGAGCCTGGGGCTGCAGGGACTCCTGGCTGCCAGGCTCTTCTTATTCCCTCAGCTGCTATCCTTCCTGGATAGATGCTGGTGTTAGTGTGGGCAAGAGGGTGTCCCTGAGAAGGGAGAGATGATGAGGAACCTGCAGATGGAGGGTTGCCTCAGTGTGGGCTGCCCTGACCACCAGGACCAGTTTGCCACCAGGGCAGGCACCTCATCTGCTGACCAACTGCTGCCCTGTCTGCCTCGCAACCCCCACCTCTGCCTGCAGTGTGTCACTGCATGCTGGGAGGGCCACAGGCTGTGCAGGGGCACCCACAGGACCACAGGCTGTGCAGAGTTCTCCTTGGGGCTTATTAAAGGAGGGAAGGGGACAGCAGTTTAGGGAAAAGTCTCAAGAAAAGGCCTGGAAACAGCTGTTAAAAGTATTGCAGTGGGGAAGGAGGGAGAGGAGAGGGAGGGAAGGGCAAGGAAAGGAAGTAAGATGATCGGATGGGAGGCTGGACAGGGCTGAACAGCAAGTCCTTGTGGAGCAGGGATGCAGCTCGGGAGGTCTGCAGAGGAGGGGCAGCTCTGTCCACTTGCCCAGGGCAGAAGCTCTCCCATCCCTCCAGTTGCAGAAAAGGGGAGGACCTGGGCTGGCTCCCAACCACACTTCCCTGCCTCCTGACCCTCCCCCAATCTCTCTTGCTCTACTCAGGCTGCCATTGAAGGCATGGGGCCCCAGTGGAGAAGGGGCTGCTGGGCTCAAGCCTGGGTACCCAGGGCAGTTGGCTAGGAACGTGACCCAGGAGAAGGCCACCGAGGGTGTGGCAGCAGCAAGCCTGGCTGGAGAGGGAAGCGGGGGTGGAGTAGGGGCTTCCTGGACCCAGCCAGACCAAGAGCCACTGAGCCTCAGGCAACGAGGGGCCCCAGGTATATCTGGGATGCATATGGACACATGGAACCCCAGAATTCCAAATATGAAAGCCAGAAGGCACTTATCTCAGTGAGCCCAGCCTGGGATTCAGCCAGGGCCAGGGAATAGCATAAAGGCACAGCCATGGTCTCCTGGCCCTGGGCTCATCTTTGCTGCTGGAAATGCAGTCCAGGGCTTAAGTCCAGGGCCCTAGGCAAGTAGATGAACTACCTGGGGCCTGTATACTACTTGGAATGCAAGCTCTGAGGAGATGCCAAGGCTCTTGTATAGGACCTCAACTGCAGACCCCACATGGGACCCAGGGAAGGACTGTGCCAGGCCTAGTGCCACCACCACCCACAGCTGGTCTACTTCAGTCTTGGCAGCTCCGAGCCAGAGCAGGAGACTGAGGCCTGGAGTGGACTCCTGGGGCACTGGAGAGGTGGTGATGAGCTTAGAAGGCTAGGTGTCCCCATTGTGGACAGGAAGAGAGGAAAGGGCCTGACCTCTGACCTGCTCCTGCTGTTGGTCCCCTGATACCTGCTCCCAGACAAGGAACCAGCAGCCCTGCTTGGTGGGAGCTTTGATGCAGCTCTTCCCACTCCAGCCAAGGTCAAGTACAGCAGGGAGGGCAAGCTTGGGCTGGGGCTGGCAGCACCTACAGAGGGCCTGTGAGACAGTTTTCCTACTGGAGAGCTGGCAGCTCCCAGGCTCCCACATCATCCTGCAGGGGACCTTGGGATGGCCACCAGGCCTGTAGAAGGGGCCCCCAGCCCATGTCCCAGGGCCCTCCCCTGTGCAACCTGACCTACATCACACTTGATTCCTCTGGTCCAGGGCAGCTGCTAGGGTGGAGCAGCTGTGCTTTGCAGGGCCCTGTGGCTTTGCAGCCCCTGGAGTCCCGTGTAGTCTATGCAGGACAGGAGCAGGTCCTGGACGGACTGACACAGACATGAAACTCAGGGGTTATGAACGGGTGCCTGGGCATGGTGGGTTGCCCCTGAGCTGGAACTCCTGGCCATGGATCCTTAGTCGCCCCTCCCCGAGCTCTATCCACTGCTCCCAGAAGCAGCATGGGCCTTTCCTTCACCAGGGCAGCTGACCACAGATGCAGCCCCAGTGTGCCCAAGCGTGCACCTGAGACCAGAGGCTGCCCCTTGGCAACAGGAGAGGTGCCAGTCACTCCTGAAATTTCCTGGCATCTCAGGCTTCACACACCTGTCCTCTTCTTCCCCCCAACTCCCCAGCACAACAGACGTGCACACGGTGGCCTCCCTGCTGAAGCTCTACCTGCGGGAGCTCCCTGAGCCCGTGGTCCCCTTCGCCAGGTACGAGGACTTCCTCAGCTGCGCCCAGCTGCTCACCAAGGACGAGGGGGAGGTCAGTGGCTCCTGGGGATAGCTCCTGGGAGATGGGCTGGCTGGGTGGCAGCCTGTAGAGTCAGGACACAGACTCTGGTTTGTCATGAATTTTCATGGCACATGGATCCTGTGGAGGCCTGCTTTGTGTGTGGGGTGTGGTGGGGGCCTGGAGCATCCTGCTTGGGTTGGGGAGGGGCCAGGGCATCCTGCTGTCTGTCTGGAGCCATACCTGTATGCAGCCTTGGAGGGGCAGGTCCGGGGATGCCCAGCTCTGGCCACTCACACTCCCCACACCCAACTCAGGCCACTCAGGCCTGTCATGGGCTCAGAAAGAGGGAGATCTTTTATTTATGTCTCATTTCCTTCCCAAAAGAATTTCAGCTGGCTCCCAAGACAGATGGGCCAGCCCTCCTGTCCCAGCCCCTGCAGGTGCTAGTCTGCAGCCCCAGGTGGCTCAGGGCCAGCTAAGGACTGTTTACCCCCCCTGAGGCCATGTGGGAGATGAGGGCTCATTATCTGGCAAATATTTGTGTCTTGATAAGCGAGCTGAGTGCTGGCCCTGACATTCCTCCACGGGCAGCTCACCCCTCACACTAGCTCCCTGGAAGCAAGTTAGCTTCCCAGGAGGTCACATCTGGGCCCTGGCCACTCCTTGAGGGGTGGGGGGAGGTGGTAGAGCCCTCTGGTCCATTGGGGTTGGGTCACCGTAGCCCCCACCTCCCTTCTCCTTGCTTACCCCTCCTCAAAGTCAGAGAAGGCCCAGGGGCCTCATTCCTGGTGTTTGTTTGAAATTCTGTTCTTCATTCCTAAGGGCACTCTGGAGTTGGCTAAACAAGTGAGCAACCTTCCTCAGGCCAATTACAACCTGCTCAGATACATCTGCAAGTAAGTTGCGTGGCAGGAGGGAACCACACTTTCCTGCACTGGCTCTGCACTCATCCCCCAACCCCACCCTGAGACACACAACTCTTCCTTGTTGAGAGGGGGCCTGAGTCATTCCCCCTCCCCTGCTCCCTGCAGAGCCTCACCCAGCGTGGACGCAGCAGGGAGTGGAAAAGCGCAGACACTGAGCAGGTGGTTTTAAACAGTCCTGGGTAGATAATTCCAGAAGGGACATACCCTTAGTCCCTCCTGGGTGCCTCTCACCATCCTGTTCCCCCAGGCATCTGCCTCTTGACCCCAACCCTTCATGTATCCCTATCCTGGACTCTGAGAAGGGGCATGTAGGGCTGGTGCTGACTGGGGTCTGGGACTTCCCAGAATCTGCACCCACTGCTGTGTGGAGAGTCATGTGTCCTCCTTCCACACAAATAGTGGTGGGTCCTTGTCCCAGTGACCTTTGCTTCTGATGGCCCTCTCAGGCCCCAGGGGAATCCTGCCCTCATCAAGCCTGGCAGAGGCAGGCCGCACCCAGTGGGCAAAAGCCTGCAGGCAGCAAGGCTCAGCAGGGGTGAGGCAGGGCATCCAGGCTGCTCCCAGGTGACTGGGCGTCAGAACTTGCTTCTTTGATGATTGCTGCTTCCTTACTTTGCAGGTTTCTGCATGAAGTTCAAGCGTACTCAAATGTCAACAAGATGAGTGTCCAGAACCTGGCAACCGTCTTTGGACCTAACATTCTGCGGCCACAGGTTGAGGACCCAGTAACCATCATGGAAGGTAAGGGGGATGTGTACCTGGTGTCCCTGGGTGCTGCTGCGTCTGGGCTCATCTTGGTCTGGGGCAAGTCCTTGGAACCAGGTCAGCCCAGGGCCAGGCCAGCAGGAGGGGTGGCTCAGGCAGCACATCTCCATCTCTGGAGACTTGGCAGGAGCCTCTGCAGACCTCGCCCCGCCACCCTCATAAGGTCCAGCTGTAAGACAAAAAGGAACTTTGCAGCAGCAGATCACTGGGAATAATTAGAATGGCCAGGGGTTTCTGTGGGTAGAAGAGGCTGGAGGGATGGGAGAGGCCAGCACTCTTGCCCTTGAACACCTACAGACATGTTTGCTTTCCATTTATAATCACACGATTGTCATAGGTTCCTAGATGTCAGCTTTGCAAACCCTGGAGAATTTCTATGATAAATAACAATAAGTGATTACAAATAGCAGCAACAGCAGCTGCTTTCAGTAAGCTTCTACTAAGTGCTTTGTTGGTATCTCCTCATTTCAGGCTTTACAACCAGCCTGGGATGTGGTAATCGGCCCCAACTTTACAGATGAGGAAACTGAGGCCAGGAGAGGCGAGGGGACTCACCAGAGGCCAGTCAGCTAGACTTAGCAAAGGGCACAGGTGTAGGCTGCCATGGAAAAGAGAGCACACCTCACAGTGCCCATGGAACACTGTCCCCTGTGGAGGATGCACGAGAGACGTGCTGTTCAGACAGAAAGCCCACAGCTGAGGCTGTTTTGGCCCCTGTCCCATGTCCAGGGACATGATGGGGTGCTTTTGCCAAGCCCCGTCTTTGGCTTGCCCTGGCTGGGTCTCCCACCCCAAGACCCCACCAGGCCAGGAAAACACAGGTTCCCACCTGCCTGGTGGTAATAGATGCTCAAGGGGGAGGCCTGCCCTGCCTGCATCATGGAATTCCTGCATCACCTAAGTTCTTGGCCTCAGAATTCTTTCCTTGCCTTCTTCTAGGATTCCTAGTCAACTTCAATGGGAGAGTCCACCATGGCACTCAGCCCTCTGTCCCACCCAGGGGACCTCTTAGCATCTGGTCTTTGTGGTGAGAGTGTTGGGAGAGAATGAGGCAGCTGGGTAGATGCTATGGTCCTTCCTGCACTGCCCACATCCACTGCAGGCCCCCACCCCACCACCACAAGAACTGAGTCCCCAGGACTGGGGGCTGCATCACAGGGGCCTTGGCCTAGAGATGGGGGATGGTGGGTGTGTGTGAGATTCTATGTGTGTGGGATTCTAGGGGGTGGGCAGGGTGCACTGTGTGTGCGATTGTTTGTGGGGGGCTTTGGGGAGGTTGGGGAGGCTGGGGAGGGTGCGTTGTGTATGTGTGTGTGGGATTTTGGGGAGTGGGCATTGTATGTGTGATTGTGTATTGAGAGGATTTGGGAAGGCTGGGTGGGGTGCATTGTGCGTGCATTTGTGTATGCGTGTGGGCTTTGGGAAAGCTGGGCAGAGTGCATTGTACATGCAATTTATGTGTGTGGGATTTTGGGGGAGTGTGCATTTTATGTGTGATTGTGTGTTGGGGGGATTTGGGGAGGCTGGGTGGGTGCATTGTTTGTACAATTGTATGTGTGTGTGTGACTTTGGGGGTGGGTGGGATACACTGTATGTGTGATTGTCGGGGGAGGGATTTTTGGGGGTGGGTGGGTGCACTGTGTGTGCAATAGTATGTGTGTGCCCCCACACAGGAAAGGCTCTATTCCCTGTCCCAGAGTGTGGACATTCAGGCATGGCGGTTGTCAGCAGCATGGGGGTGGGGGAGGGGGTGGGAGTGGTAACAGGGGGCAGCTGAGAGAGCTCTGGCATCTCAACTCCCAGTTTCCAGTCCCAACTTGCCACCTGCTCATCCTGCAGCCCTGGTGCCTGTCCCCTCACCCCACCCCAGCTGGAGGGCCTGGGAGCGGGCACAGTGTTTCCTCCCTGCTTGCAGCTCTGTGCCTGAGGAAGGTGGTTCTGTAGCCCCATCCTGCTGTCCTGCCTGGAGTTGGAGGGTGTGTGGTCCTTTCCTCTGGGCGGATGGAGTCTCCTTTGAGGGGCAGCCTGGCTCTAGGGACAGGACCAGCTCCCACAAAGCTGCAGCTTCCCCATGACTGGCAGAGCGACCCTGGGCCGGCCTCTGGCAGCAAGGCTTCTCTCCGCCTCTCTTCTCACAGGCACTTCCCTCATCCAGCACCTGATGACGGTCCTCATCCGCAAACACAGCCAGCTCTTCACAGCACCCACCCCGGAAGGGCCCACCTCCCCGCGCGCAGGCCAGCAGTGCGCAGTGGGGTGGGGCTCCGAGGAGGTCACCAGAGACAGCCAGGGAGAGCCTGGTGGCCCCAGCCTGCCGACGCACAGGACTTCTTCCCTGGATGGGGCGGCCGTGGCGGTGCTCTCCAGAACTGCCCCCACGGAGCCGGGGAGCCGGTGCAGCCCCGGGAAGAAGGTGCAGACCCTGCCCAGTTGGAAGTCCTCATTCCGGCAGCCGGGGTCCCGGTCCGGAAGCCCGAAGGGGGGTGGATCGTCCCTGGAGGTGCCCATCATCTCCTCTGGCGGGAACTGGCTCATGAACGGGCTGTCTTCCCTGCGCGGCCACCGCCGAGCCTCGTCGGGAGACCGGCTCAAGGACTCGGGCTCTGTGCAGAGACTCTCCACCTACGACAATGTGCCCCCTGCGGGCCTGGTTCCCGGCACGCCCAGCGTGGCCAGCATGGTGTGGTCGGGGGCCTCGTCCAGCGAGTCGTCGGCAGGGGGCTCACTCAGCAGCTGCACGGCCTGCCGTGCCAGCGACTCCTCCCGCAGCTCCTTGCACACCGAATGGGCCCTGGAGCCCTCCCCGCTCCCCAGCAGCAGCGAGGACCCCAAGTCCCTGGACCTGGGCCACAGCCTGGAGGAGGCGGGGACGGGTGCCAGCAACAGCGAGCCGGGCAGCCCCACCCGGGAGCGTGTGCGCCGCTCCGAGGCCCTGCAGGGGCTGGTCGCGGAGCTCAGGGCGGAGCTGTGCCGCCAGCGGACTGAGTACGAGAGGAGTGTGAAAAGGTAACGTGCTGCCACGTGGAGCCTCTTGTGACTGGGCGGAGCCTGCCGGAGAGCTGTGCTCTTGGCACGTGGGTGTCGGCCCCTGACCTCCCAGCCGCTGGCCCTGGAAGCCAGCCTCAGAGAGGGGAATCCTAGCTCTGGGAAAGCCCTGGGGCTGGCAGGCTTGGCACACAGTCAGCTTGGCACGCAGTCAGCGTTGTGGAGACCTGCTGACTCCACGCGAGTGGGAATGCCCGCCCAGCCAGGGGAACTTTGCTGCAGAGGTGGGAGCAGAGTCGGTGTGCAGTGCGCAGCCAGGGAGGGGCGGCCCCTGGAGGCAGGTCCCAGTACAGGGACCCGTAGCCTGGATGCTGGGCCCTAGGAAGTGCCCAGGCCCCAGGCCCCAGGCCAGCTAGGCGGGAAGTGAGGACCCCTTCCTGGATGGGATCAGAATCCAATTTCCCTGCTAAACCAAGCCCTTGTGCCTGCCCTGGTCACGGGATTGTTATGCTGCACCCTGAGGCTTGCAAGCTCATTCATAAAGGGGCGGAGTTCCTGCCTCCCACAATGACTGGGGTTCCCCTCTGCAGTGAGGAACCTCAGCTATTGAAGGCCGGGTTCTAAGCGCTGGGGGCTTCCCTCAGCACCTCAGATTTCTTGGCCCATCGGGCTGCAGGTAGGTCCCTGTTAGCTGGCTGACCTGTGCACCTGGGTCCCACACACTAGCAGGGGCTTCCTTTCTCCATCAGAGGCAGCGGATGGAGGTGGGAGGCAGTCCTGCTGCCCACTGAGCCTGTCATTTCCACTGGGAGCTACAATGAGAGCCCTTGCCCTTTTGCTCTGCTGACGGCTGTCTCCTGGGTGCTGGAGAGTGCCAGGCATGTACAGGCACTGTGTCTGCAACAGGAAGAGATGGGAGAGGGACCTTGAGCGCAGAGGCCTCTGCCATGGGGGAGGTTACAGCAGGCAGTGCCTGAGTCAGGGCTGGAAGGAGCCATAGGATGGAGCCGAGAAAGAAAATAGCATCAGTGAAACCCACAGGCCTCCAGAAACATAGTGGAAGATGCTAACTGCTTTGGATGAGCTCACAGGCCAAACTACAGGGCACGTGGGAACTCTTACCATGCAGAAGGCTGGGCTGGACATCTGTCGTGTGCAGAGTGCCTGGAGCTCTTCTGGCCTGCTCCAAGGTGTGGTTTATCAAGGGAGATGCAGGGCTGTTGGACTCTGGGTCAGACTGCCTGGGTTCTAGTCCCAGCTCCACCAGGGATTGGCTGAGTGTCCCTGGCACCATCTCTGGGCCCCGGTGTGACCACACCTGTTTGTCCTGAGTGTTAAGTGACTCAGTGGATGGGAGCACTCAGGAGCCTTTGCTGCTTGCATTAACTCCTGCCTGCTGGGCTGGAGGTAAGATGAGGTTCCCAGAGGCAAAGGGACAGCAGTGGTAGCCCTTGTGGAGTGACTGTCCTCAATAGCAAAGTGGTCTGGGTTGTTGTCTTAGTTAGAGGGAGGGTCTAGAGTGAGGAGGGTCTCTAAGCACAGGAAGGCAGGTAAGGGCATTAGCACCTGTCCCATCCAGCAGGGGACTGGGAATGTGCATCCTGTTCTCTGTATGTATGGAGCCATCAGGAGGTGGGGTGAGGCTGGCTTTTGTCCGGACTCCCAGGACCCCAGTCGGATCCCCTCCCCAGGGCCCTTCTGGGGAGTCACCTTCCTTCATGCATTCCCAAAAGAGAGCCTGTTGTCTGTAAAGTACCAGATGCTGTGCAGGTGGCCACAGCTGTGGCCAAAACTGATCAAAATTTCTGCCTGCATTCTTATTTGGGTTGCAGGGAGACAAAGACTGATAGGCATGATACATTTCGAAAATGCACGGTGTGTTAAAAGGGAGATGAAGGAGGAGAACATAGAGCAATGTGGAGGGGAGTGGAGAGGCACCTCAGGGTAGAGGGTTGGAGGGCCCTGGGGAGGAGACCCCAGAGCTGTAGCCAGCAGTGAGCCCAAGACCCAGGCAAGCGGGGAGAGTCAGGGGCTGGGGACTGGAGATGTGTGAGGCGGGCCAATGGGCGGGGTCTTTTGGCCTGGGCAATGCTCTGGTTTTTTTCTGAGATGAGAATGAAGTGAGAAGCTGATGGTCTTGGCACTTTGGGCACTTTGACAGGTGCACCTGGGTGCCATGCCGAGCAGAGCTTGCCAGGGGACAAGGACAGAACACACCAATTAGGAGGCGTGGGGGTCCAGGCCTGATCTGTGGGGGACGTGGCCCTAAGGGGCAACAGGTGGAGGTGGGGGGGGCGGCCAGGTGCTGAGCATATTTTGAAGGTAGAGCCAAAAGGCTTTGTTACTGATCAGATATGGGGCTCAGAAAAATAATGGGCTTAGGGGAGGACATCATCGTTCAGCTGAGCAGGTGGAAGAAGGCGTTCACCAAGAGAGTGCATCAGGGCTGCGAGAGAGTGGTCTGGAGGTGAGGGTCAGGAGCTCAGCTCTGACCCTTTGAGTGGGAGATGCTGATGAAATGGTTCAGAGTCATCAATGTGTAATTGGGGCCTGGAGTCTTGAGCCTGGCAGAGAAGGAAGGGGAGGGCTTCAGGCCTGAGACCAGAGGAAGCAGTGGGGAGGAAGGGGACTTCTCTCTGACAGCTGCCTGTACTCCTGGCGGGGAGGGCTCAGGCCATGCTTCTAGCTCAGTGATGAGGATGGAGGCCTCGTTCTGGTGGGGCAGGGAATATGTATTTCTTTCTCATGCGCCGTGTACCAGCCGCTGTGCTGGGTCCCTGGTGTCTTTCAGTCCATGGTTACTGGTGCTCTGAGGAGCGGTCACCCTCTGCATTTCTGTGTGCCTGTGTCCTGCCCATAGCCATGTGGCTCAGTGGTCACCAGGCTAGGCCCTAAACTCCAGTATGTATTCTCAGGGGCTGGGCTCAGGTGTCCCTTTGGACAGACAGAAGCTGGCCATTTGGTCAAACAGATGGCTGTGCGAACCTTGGCACACTGCAGCATGAACCTGCACGGAAGTGTGAGGTATAGGCCCTGGTGGCGGAGAGATGCACCACTGTGACCTGCTGGGGAGGACCACAGGAAGCAGCATCGTGGAGGGGGTGCTTGAGGTGATCGTGATGGGCGAGCAGGAATGGAAGTGACCACCCTGCAGGATCTCTTGTGGGTTGCCACATGTGGCTGGACCATGGGGATGGTGTGGGAGCTGCAGGGAGCTGTGGGAGGGGAGGCCACAGCGCAGGAGCAAAGGCTAGGAGACAGCCTAAGTCCCAACCCTCCCCGTGCAGGGCGTGCTGTTCTGGCCAGCTGGCAGGCCATCCCATACCGTGCTGGAGGGGTAAATGCGGACTCAGAGAGGCTCTGAAGGCACGGGTCTTCATGGTGATTTCAGGATCACAGGCCTAGGGGAGCTATGGAAGGGGGCAGTTTGCTCACAGGTGAAGTACTGGGGTTCTTGTGAGGAGCAGATGAGTTGGGGTATCCTTCCCCACTGAGTTGCGGTGTCCTCCACTGCCATGGCCTAGCCTGAGCCCCCCCTCACCCCACAGTGAGCACAAGCAGGGCTACAGCCATGGGGCAGTGAGCCCAACCCGCAGAGTCTCAAACAGCGTCTCTCCTTGACTTTTCAGAATGGAAGAAGGGAGTGCAGACCTGAGAAAACGATTGTCCCGGTTAGAAGAAGAACTGGACCAGGAAAAGAAAAAGTTCATCATGCTGGAAATAAAGCTGCGGAACTCTGAGCGGGCACGGGAGGACGCGGAGAGGAGGAACCAGCTGTTGCAGAAGGAGATGGAGGAGTTTTTTTCTACCCTAGGAAACTTGACTGTTGGGGCAAAAGGTGCCAGGGCCCCAAAGTAAAAGGAATGGCAGAGCTCACTTCTGTGCCACATCTGCTGATCTCCAGCCATGCTCAGAGTCAGAAGCCTCTGTGTCTCCGGAGGGGCCAGGTGCTCCAGAACCAGCTGGAGAGAGATCCTGATAGTCCTGTGGGGGCTGTCGGGACCCCACACAGACCACGTGGGCTCTAGATGCTGCTCCAACCATGCAGCTCCTGGTAGGGTCAGAAGGGGACGGTACCAAGAGCAGTGCTTAGCCCTTACCCAGGAAATGTCACCCATGGCCACAGAAATGGAGGGCACCCAGGATCTGGGCAGCTGCTGGCAACAGTTAGCTTTCTTTATTAAATGTGCTCACAAAGCATGGTGCCTTGCTACCTGGCTCATTTTTCATGCCGCACAATATAGTGCTTCTCAGGTGACTGCTCCTGTTTCTCCAAGGGCTGGGAGTGCCCTGAGGCGTGCCCCTGGGTGGAACAGCAAGTGCATCGTGAAGTGGATATGAAGCCCCCGAGGGGCAGCAGCCTTGTGCTTTCAGCTCTCTCATCTGGGTGCTGAAGGTGGGACGCCTTTCCTCACTCTCCCTGTCCCCCAGCCTCTGGACCTCTGCAGCTAGTTTCTGTCTTAGGAGTTCCCCTGGGCCTTCCACCATGGCCCCAGCTCTGCTCCAGGGCCACAGCCTGAGTGGGTGCCCAGTGTCGGTGCTGTGCCTGGGCGAGGTGTGGGCAAGTGTGACTGCCCTGCAGGAGGGCTGAGCCAAGGCCATGGGAAGCGCCTGTTCCTGGTCCTCCAGGTGCCCACCCCTCACCCTGGGCCCCTGCCCGGCTCCCTTCCAGATCCCCTTCCCTGCTGTTCACCTCCCTCCTCTGGTTCATCCTCAGACTTGAAGGCTCCATTAGGGCAAATCCCTCCAGAAAGCCTTTCCCATCCACAGGGCACCCAGGCCAGGCCCGACGCGGCTGGAGCTCCCGGGCTGTGCTTCAGGAGGCAGCGCAGCAGTGCCTCTGGGCCCAGTCACTTGTTCCCCTCACAGTGTGTCCCGATGTGTGGCCGGCCCAAGCCACCCCTCAGCAGTAACCTGTAGGGGTCTGTTCAGGGAGTGATGGTCACCAAAGCACCCAGTTTCTGACCACAGCCTCTAGAAACGTCACTCAGGCCCAACCAGCCCTGCCTAGAATCAGGTATAAACTTTGCCCACACAGGCTGATGCTTTAAATGCCAGGGGCTCAGTGCTCCCAGGAAATGCTGGCTTCCCACCAGGAAGGCAGGCCCGCAGGGCGAGACAGGGTAGCTCCCACAGTGTGGCCAGCTACCTACTGTCTCTGGGCAGCTACCAGTAGGTAGGCATCTGCCTGGGGCCCTCAGCAGCATTGAGATCTGGGTGCTGGAGTTTGGGAGGGGCTGGGGAGAGCGGCATCTATCTTTGCTCAGCTGCCGCCATGGCGAGCCAGCTGTCTGGGTGATGAGATTTTCCCCTGGGGTTGAGATGCTGCCCTCCCCTCTATTCAAGGAGAGAGAAGAGAATACGAGGTGACTTTGAGTACTCAAAGCAACCCAGCAAAGTAGGAAATTGACCCTATTCTCCGTATTTAGAGGAGAAACTGAGGCTTGGAGAAATCGGGTGGGTACAGAGACTGATGACCTTGTTGAGTTTTCTCACCCCAGCGCTGGAATTCTAATTTTGACCTGGAGAGAAAATGCCGCCAGAAAAACCCATGAAATGGGTTTCCCTTGATGAAAGGAAGCTTGTCTGGCTCAGCCACTAATCCTGGCAAAGGCTCAGGCTCCTGCGGAGTTCACAGTAGGGATAGGAGTTCGTGAACGCCTAAGTCACTTCTGCCACCTGCTGGCCAAGTAGGATCTGCAAATGCAGTTCTTATCTCAAAATGAATTGAAATTACTCAGTTCTGTTTTCCAATCTCTAGGTAACCAGCACCAGACATCTTGTCTGTAAAACATCTGACTTGACTGTCAGGCACACTAAGTGACAAAGGCCATCGGGGCTGGTGGGAGGGGGCTCTAGTATCCCCACCCTTACCCCCTTCTCTCAATTGAGTTACCTTTGCTGAATCTGTTCCCAAACTGACAGATTCCCACTGTACTACTGTAATGACATTTAATATGAAGTAGACCCACGAATTATGAACATGAAATGGCAGGGAGCTGATTCATTGAAACCCTGGAATGCTTTAGACAGACTCAGTAGAAGCATGTTGCTAAAAAATGTTCTCAAATTAAGTATGGATGAGTGAGACAGGCAATAGCAAGAAATCAGCTGAACCTGGGATTCTGCTTCCGAACACTTTGTGTCGTAAAACTTGTGTTCGACTTTAAAGAAATACTGGAAATTGTGAATGTCTCATACCAAAAGAGTTGGCTTTTATTAAAAGAATAACATGAATGTACATGTTCTTTAAAGTTAAAATACAATTTTAAGGGTATGGGTGTGAGAGAAACAGAAATAGGAAGAGAGAAGAGGAAGATTCCTTGTCTTAATTGGCTTTTGAGTGATGGACCAGGAATGAATCTTATTCCTGAAATAATTTTGGAATGGAACTCATATATCCATGTTTCCCTGGTCTATGGGTAAAAATGGGGTCAAGAAACGTTACATGGACTCTCTCCCTCTCCTTTTGATGCAGCACTCCAGGGCCCTCCTGATATCTTAAGTAGTTCTCTCACGGTGTCCCGAGTTCCCAGCTAAGTAGCTGTGACATTGACACACACTGCTGCCGCCTCTCTGTACTCCTGCCTCTACTAAGAACCCCCACCCATGCCAGGATTGCTGTCCTTTTCTACCAGCCACATTGCTACTACTTCCATCTCCCACAGCAAGCCCCATAACACTTTAGGCACAGGGGCCTCACAATGTGTTGAAGTCTGTGAAGAAGGAGGTAGGACAGGATGGGGTCATGAAAAGCCCAGCAGGAGCCAGATACTCAGGGCCTGTCACCCTGGTGGGAGGCTATTTTTATTCTAAGGGAGATAGGAAAGTATTTGAAAGCTTTACATTAACTCACATGAATTGAGTTCCATTTTGATAGTGGAAGGGGGCAAGGGAGAGCTTTTGAAAGATGGGAACTCTTGAGCATGTCTGTACACTGCTGAGCATAACCCAAAGGATAGGGAGAGAGTTGCAGACAAAACTGCAAACATGCTTACCTTACATGGCATCCCAGGAGCTTTTGAGCAGGAGACGCTTGTATTCCCATAAAGCTGCTCAAGCAGTAGAGCACAGCAGTTTTCTTTTTTCTTTTTTTTGAGACGGAGTCTCACTCTGTCACCCAGGCTGGAGTGCAATGGCACGATCTCGGCTCACTGCAGCCCCCGCCTCCCAGGTTCGAGCGATTCTCTTGCCTCAGCCTTCTGACTAGCTGGGATTACAGGCGTATGCCACCGCGCCCAGCTACTTTGTACTTTTAGTAGAGACGGGGTTTCAACATCTTGGCCAGGCTGGTCTTGAACTCCTGACCTCGTGATTCACCCGCCTCAGCCTCCCAAAGTGTTGGGATTATAGGCGTGAGCCACCGCGCCCGGCTAGCACAGCAGTTTTGAAGCGAAGGCCCTGGAGCCCACCTGCCAAGATGTGGATCCTGCCCCACCACATGCCACAAGCTGGCTGGATGACCCCACTCCAAGACAGCTAAATCTCTGTGCTATCTGGACATTGGGTCTTAAGACAACCCAACAGTTTCATAAATCCCAAGCCCCTGCACTCACCCCACAGCTGGTTAAAAAGCTCACCAGGTTTGAAAACTGGCAGCAGCTGGACCAAAAT
>NW_016107641.1:867200-969470 GCF_001604975.1 Cebus imitator | reverse complement strand
AGTAGAGACGGGGTTTCACCATGTTGACCAGGATGGTCTTGATCTCTTGACCTCATGATCTACCCGCCTCGGCCTCCCAAAGTGCTGGGATTACAGGCTTGAGCCGCTGCGCCCGGCCGAGACGTGTTTTTCTGTATTTCCTTTCCCTTCATTCAGTGAACTTTTGATAAATGTCTGTCCTCTGTGGTAAAAGGAGACAAGGGGCAGCGTCTGGGCCACGGGGGGCTGAGGAGTAAAGCACGTCCCTGGGCCCAGGCCTGGTGGTGGCAGTGGCTGTGGCCATGGGGATGGGGAGCCTTAGGGTCAGCATGTGGGTTCATTGGTTCTGCTGTACACTGGAGCCAGGGAGTGGGGCGGCTCCAGGTTCTAGAACATCTTTTCCTTGCAGCACATCAAATGGAGGGAAACACAGCCTTGGGTTCACATCACACTTCTGAGTATGTTTGCCTAGAGACAGAACTCCATTCAGACAGACATGAGGGACAGCTGCTTGAGGAACCCGCACACCGGGTGCTGAACTGATTCTGGTGCTAGTCAGGATGACAGCAGCAGCCAGCACTCACCGAGCGCTCGCCAGCCTTGGCCCTGCATGCACACGCTGAATCCTCTGAGCCACACTGCCAGGTGACATTAGGCTTCCCACAGGACACATGACAGAGCACAGCCCGAGTTGAGGCACTTGCGGGAAGTGAGGCAGCCAGTGAGGGCAGGATGCTATCTGGGTATCTGGCACCAGAGTCCATGCCCACACCACTGTAGTATCACAGCGTTGCATGCAGTGCCCTTATGCCACACTTTGAGGGCCATGAATATTGCATTTTCAGAGGACAGAAATGGTGTAAAAGATAGGCTCTAGTCATTAGCTTACCCAGCCCATTTATGGAACACCTACTCACGAGGCATTATCTCCAGTAGGGCAGCCTCTTCCATCCAGGGGATCCCAGAGTGAGGCATCAGAAGATGAGAACACAGGCTGCTATCAAGTAACAGTAGAGGCATGGCTCAGCCAGACTGACACTTGTCCGAGGTGACCTAAATTCTCTGTCTTGACTAAGCTCATCTGGACCTGCATGATCCCGTAGATCCCAACCTTTCCAGGACCCTGTCCCATAAAGACACATGTGCCTTTGGTTTCTCCCTTTAAACTCTTCAGTCTACCCCTCACTTCTCTCAAGGCACGGTCATGATCTCTTCTTTAGATTTCCAACCAAGTTTTCCAGTCCTTTTCACTACCTGCTTTGCTACTCACTCACTTGAATTAGGCCCCACTTGCACCTATCCAGGTCTAACGTCTTACCTGTGGTATGTAAAAGAGGAGTATTTCCATTATCTTCCTCTGTCCACAAAATGATACTAACAAATACAATGCAAGGGTCATACAAACAAATGACACAGACCTCACGAGGAAAGAAACTACCGCATCGGAGAGGTCTACAGGCAGGTGAGGGAGCACAGCAATGGTTCCCTTTCTCCCACTCCTGGAAGTTGGGAGTTGATACCATACCTGACATGCATTCTGCCATGGACACTTCAAACTGAGATATACAAATTGCAAAACACATTGCATGTTTTTTCCTTGCAGCATGTCTTGTGTGCTGCCCAATCGCTAGGGCTCACAGCCTTCCCCGTTCCAAACCCTAATCTTGGCGACTTCACCTGTGTCACGGCAACACATCTAAATGAGTCCCTCTCCTTCATTTCTGCTGCTCTCACCTGGGTATCTTTGCCTTCAGTCATCAATCTCCACACCTCCGGCCTAACTGGATTTGTTTCTCTTGGCAGTGATGGCCCTAAAACAAGGGTCGGGTCATAATACTCCTTTTCCTCCTCATAAACTACCATGGGTTCCTATCACAGTCAAACTTTTCTAGGTAAAAACATCAGACAATTCCTCATGTTTTCAGGGCTGATCCTCAGCTTGTTTCAATTCCAAACCACAATGTGTCTTTCCTCCATTTCTCCCTGTGCCCACACCCAAACCAGGCCATTCCTTACTGTTTGCTCATGCACTCACTTAAATCTGCTTGCCTTCCCTTCCCCTTATTTATGCCAAGGCTCAAAATGCAGCTTCTCTGGGAAACCCCTGTCATTTCCTCTATCAATCCCTGTGGCCAGGCCCTTGTTCCTCTATACACACCATTTCAAGACTCTGTCATCCATTTTCTATTTCCTATTCCCAGCTTCCAGCTCAGGTGTTAGACCTGTGCTTCCATTAATTAATAAAATTAAGTACATGTTAGACAGAAACCTAAGCTTTACAAAGCATATTTGAAATTATCTTTTGGTTTCAAGTGAAGTCCAAAGAAATACTGGTCTATAACCTATAACAGCTAAAACAATTTTTTTTTAAACCACAGAATCACTACAAATCAATCTTCACTTACATCAAATACATACCTTTTTAGGAACAATACTTAAAAAAAAAGTATCTAAATTAACAAGGATGAATTACTCCACTATACAACTGGCGAAAATGAAAAAAATAAGTTTATACTCCACACTCTGACACTTGCTTTTGCCACCGTTTCTCCTGGGAGGCATGTGTATGACAGTGATGAAACAGTTCAGCAGCCAGCCACAGGCAGCGAGGGCGGCCTCTTCCTCTCCGCTCCTCAGAGAAAGGCAGTGTGAGTTCAGGTGAGGGCAGAGGCAGCACGGTACAAGGGTCATCTGGAGGGAACTGAGCAAGATGGAGCGGTGTCATCACAGCGGCTGGGACCGTATGCAGCAGGGGCCCTGTATTCCCACACGGCAGCACACCCAATGTAGGCAAAGAGGAAATAAGCATGGCAAAAGCTGGAAACACTCAAAGCTAAAATCTCTTGCTTGTTTTGAAACAGACCCCAATTTTAAGTACTTATTTTTGCCAAGTGGTCATGATGGTTGTTCTCTCACATGTTTACCAAGAACTAGGTTAAGGGCATTGAAGCAAAGTTTCTTTTTTAGATAAAGTTTATCCAGCAATTTCAAACACCAAAGATGCAAGACCAGATCAACCAGATAACCAGGGTGATAGTTTAGGCTCTTCACAATCTGTATAAAATCCAAATCTGAGAACCAGTCCTAGCAATAGCCCTTTTATCCCAATCCACAGGCAATCCTAAAATTGCCAAGAAAAACTTTGCCACAAACAGATTGTTTTCAATGAAAAAAACTCTTAATTTCATAACTTTCATACCACTTTTTTTTTTATTTAAAATATTATAACCAATTGACATACTAGATAACATTGTTTACATTCCAGTGGTGCATGTTTAATGACTAGGGCATGAATGATGAAAAACCACAATAATGATCTCAGCATTCCCTACAAAGTGCCCCATTTTGTTTTGTCTAGAGGAGAGGGAACAGAACACCGGGAAGGAGAGGAACGAAGGAGGAATGACATCGCAGAGGGAGAAAATCAAATGTCAGTTTTCATACTCAGGTTTCCAGGTGTGACACCCTGTTGACCAGGATAAACTGTAATGAGAAAATAGATGTCACAGTCCAGGAAGACACCTAATTCAGTCTAACTTCATTATTCAGCTAAAAGATTAACAGCTTCTCAAAAATATACCAAATATTGGGCCTACAAAAGTAATTTATTTCTTCGTAAAATTTACTAAGATTTCCTTTTGTAAAATGAAAAGAATGGACTGATAACACGAGCAGGTTTCTACTTACAAAAACAGTAATAATGTCAACAAGCACATCTAACACAATTTTCCAAGATACACAGTGAAAGATTTTACACGTGTCTCTTACTGATGTAAGGTATGTATATACTTTACATACTTACTGGTATTGTGTTAACATTGGCTAAAAAGTATTTAACATACATTTATAATTCACACTCAGTAAAGATCTAACAGGGCAACAGCTTACTTGGGAAAGCATAGAAAATTAGTGTGAGGTAGTTCAATAAAAACCTAGTTTAATTTGTAAGTCATTGTGAGAATAGAACATTGTGCAAAATTAATCCACAGGTAATGTTTCTCAAAAGTTTCAGTAAGGAAGAGAATCTAAACCAGAAATGGCCAGAAAGTGTTACTCTTACTAGACTCTCAAGAGCACTTAATGAAGAGCAGTCAGTTTGAAATTAATTAGGACTTTTGTTTTCCTTACGAGTTTTCTAATCGTACCCCAAACTATACATTTCTGCTTCAATGCCCTTTACCTCTTCATCTTTCTTGCTATTAAGGAACAATTAGTTTCCTTTGATTCCGGAAAAACCTAAGAGAGATCAGTAGAAACACAATGCACACAAAAATGTAACAGGATATGGAGAGGCAACATTTAAGAGGGCTGCTAATGACAAAATGGTGGTTTGTTTTTTCTACTGGTAAGAGAAGTTTACTGGCGTCACGGGGCTTCATGCATCCACTCTACAGCTAATGTGTGACTAATGAACAACACTCACAAACTACAACAGTATTTCTGAAAACATACTATGTTTTAACCTCAAAATGTTGCGCAGGCTAGTGCCTAGGCAACACTGAATAGTTAAGTCTTCATATGTGTAGCAGATACTGGCCAAGAGTGTCAACCATGTCTTATCTGTAACCAAAGAAAGAGCTTCACTTTCCTGCTGCTGATTTCACTATTAGACACTGATGTCCCCTTCCCTCCATCTTTTAGACAACATAGCAAGATTAGCATAGAACGGAACAATGACAAGGCTGGCAGAAAAGAGTGCTTCTTTGCATACCGTCAAGCTTCTCTGGATTGTTAAGGGGGTTGTGTGTAGGCTTCTCATTTAAGAGGCTGGTGCTTCTCTTCGAAGTCTGGTATGAATGCATTGTGCCTTTACCAACTTGGAAGAGTGCACACCAAGAACAATCAGCAGCCAAAGGTACAGGACACACTGAAAACTGTTCAGCAAACAGTAGGAGTTGAGACGCTCTATTTGCATAAAGTATAACTACGTGAGTCCAACAACACAGTGGTTTTACAGATGGCCAGTATATATTAGAGGCTAAGAGAATAGTAACCAGGAAGACATGGGTAAAGAATTAGCATCTCTTTCTCAATCTATGAGGATGGATAATAAAAATCTTGTTCAACATAACTGTCTGAAAGTAAGACAGTGAGTATATTAAATATATAAAATTGAAAAACCAAAATTACATAAGGTGGCTTCACACAAGTACTACCTGATAGAAATGGTAATTTCTCTTGGAAAAAAAAATGTGTAAGATGCTTTAAGGATCCCAAAATAAAAAGAACCAATACATACTTAGCTTCACAAATTTAAGAGGAAAATTGTATTTAGATGTAGTAATTTAAAACCTAGGGCACACAACATTTAACAAAGAGACCTTGTATTTAAGATATAATTGTTAAGTATCTTAGTTTACGCTAAGTAATATGAGTTTATTTTCTTTGAATTGAACTGATGGTTGGCAAGTGGCAGCTGGCATTTCAAACAAATGATACAGTCAGACACGGTTTTCCTTCCTTACTTAACCAAAAATCTGTATCAACAGAGATGGCTTCTCAGAAATCAAACATAAAATATGAGACTCTTCTGAAAGCATGTCTGCTGTGAAAGTGCAAGTGACATAATATACCCTACAGAAAATAAAGCTAATTGTCAAATTAATATAAACACATTCATTCTCAAATTTCTGCTAAAATTGTGAATCCAATCTTTCCTGTCTACAAGAGGTGTTATAGTCTTAACTTTAATTTGCCTAATTAAATTAATTTGCCTAATCAAATTAATTAATTTTCTAACACAACATGGTCCATTAGATTAGGCAAATCTAATGGACCACGTTGTGTTACAAAAAGAGACTGATACAAAGCCTGGGAAGCTGGAAATCATGACCCTAGATCATCAAAAGCAAACGCCATTTCAAAGTATATAAAAAGGCTAATGTATTTTAATCTTAAATATTGCACATTAACAACGACCTAAAGTATCTCAAAAAGAATTTTGCACTAAATATATGAATAAAATGCCAAGCAAACTTTCAGACACTGCATGTTGAGCCACACCTGTTCTTGCTCCTGTTGGTCACGAATTCCAAAGGGCTTTCTGCCTAGAACCTTGCTGCTTATGTGAGAATGCATTCCCTAGTTTACATGAAATCCCTCTTGTTCCAGAGATAATAAAAGGTGCCTGGGTCTATTATAGACAGTGTATTTCAGAAATAACGAGACTTCAAAGACATTTTACTTAGGAAAAATTCAGTTATAGAGAAATAATTCTGTAGATATAAAATGTAAACAGTTAACATACACTTGTCAGGAGCAGCACCATTCTTACACTACTCGACATCCACATTGCGTGTTATGTTGAAAATCAGGTATAAAAAAAATGAAAGACTCAGACTTAATAACCACCATTTATGCCTGCTCTGATCAATGTGAAGAAACAGTCCTTAGAAAATGATATCCTATATATGGCTGTGTGCTACTATTTTCAGATGAACGGTATATTGCTCATTTGATACATCACCTACACATATCTAAGTAGGCTTTGGAACCTCCCAACAGCTAGTATAAATACAATTATGCTACAAGTAGAATCAAATGGACAGAAACACCAGAAGAACTGGTGCTCAACTGACTGACACTCCAATAGGAAACTGGAAAGGTCCAAAGGCCCGAAGCTGCAGGAAAGGGAAAGACCAGACTCTAGAACACTGCTGGGACCTACAGCCTGAGTAGATTAACTCAGTGTATACAAAAACAGGCTCATGGCTAGTAGAAGTGAACCATCTGTTTATTTGCATTGAAATGTATTATTCATGAAGTATCCTCTTGACTTTATGTGATCATAAAATTTGAGCATGCCACAAATTTGCAGAATACACCATATTCTTTTTACTTGATTTTTGTTGGGTAGGGTGGGGACCTAAGGTGGTGGTAGACGCCCAGCATCTTCAAAGACATGCTCTGAGTTATTCTGCCATTTAGATGATGGGCTTTTGCCAAAATTAAGTAGGATTGCCTACCAATTCTTGTAACTAAATTAGGATTGGCAAGTAGCAAATATTGGAGGTCTCTTAACACGTTCATCATTTACAGTAGTTATTCCTGAATATAACTGGCTACAAGTTATTTTCCCTCACTCCTCTGGGGTTATTTAATTGATAAGCATATAACCCTGAAGGATAGTATCATGAACAAAACATCTGAAATAAAATCTAATAAAAAAACTATAAAAATCTTAAATAATTCATGATATAGGCAAGTCACCACATAATAGTTGCTTTGATAAACAAAATCTTACAAATTCAGTTAAAAAAATCAGCAGCATAAGATAAAGCAAATATGCAAAAAATTTAAACCATGATAAAATAATTAGGTTTACATTATACAGTTAATTACAGCAAAAAATACAATACAGTTTTGTTGCTGTTTTGAAACACAACTTAGGTTTTAAATTACATCACTTGAAATTAAAAAAAATAAACTACTTTACTACAAAATGAATTCTACATTTTTTGAAAAATCACTCAAAAATAAGACCACTGAATTGTTTTCAAAGTAGTTCTATCAATGACTAACCGACTCCCCGTCCCTCCCACCCCCCACAAGGCCCAAGTAGTCATCTACAGCAGCCCAGAGGCCCAGCTGATGCTTCTAGACTGCTGTCTGTATCCGAGGCCAAAGTCGGATCTGTTGACATTGAAGACACATCATTGACAGATGACGATGACGATGGATGCTGAGAGCCATTGATCACTGCTGCACCTGTGCTATGAGAAACAAAACAGCAAATCAGTTGCAGACAGTTGCATATCGAGCTACTTGCACTGCACTGACTGCCTCCAGTGGTAATTTTTTCTCTTGGATTTAGAAGGCTCACTAAAAATAATCGCAAATGATATCCAACACACTAACTTAAAAACACTCTTCATTGACAGCTATGAAGTGAGAATTCTGAAAATGTCTAGAAACGTGGAGTCCTATCCTTTCAACGAATGTGTTTTTCTGTTTAAGACAAGAATTTTACATCTAAGCCACATTTAGAAATGGTCGTGCAGCAAGATCCATGAATGGGCTTCATGGTACGTGTGAATACTGCTGATAATACATACAAAGCTGTCTGTACTGTCTTTTTTGGACAGAGGATCTTAAAGGACTGTATAACTACAAAAGTTAAAAAGTACTTCCCCACAAAAAAAGTCTTTATAGCGTCTCACTAAAAGAAAAAAATTCAAATGATTCAAGATGTACTTCTGGCACATCTTGTTTTAAAGCAAATGCCAAGACAAAGAATAAAATAACTTTAATTGGAAGGAACCTTAGTTCACTACCCCAGTTTACATGAGGTTATGTGACATGCCAGCATCACTCAAGTGGTCTAGTTAGGTAAACTTGGGTCTTCATATTTCTACTCTAATACTTGATAAACATAAATATGGATTTATTAAACAGATAAAGTAGGAGCAAAACAGTTTCCTTTGCCAAAAGTAATACCTAACAAGCATTTCCTAGATTTTAAAAAGTAATAAGAGTACCTGAGCTAGAGATAGAAATCCTCTCAAGAGGGTTGGTTTAGGAAAGTGACAGGAATGACTTACACTGGGGGGTGGAGAATAGTTAAATGTCACTCATGTGCTAGGCTGAGTACTTTTGAATCACGTGAATACTAAATAAGGATCATTCCAAATTTGAATAATGTAAGTTACTTAAAAGTTCTCAACAACATATTCATGAAACAAAATCAGTGGTCTTCAAAATGAACACTGAGCAGAATTTCTGAGGGTGGGGTTCAGGCACCCAACGATGCTGAAACCACATGGGCTGAAAACCACACTGCTCCTGAACCCAGCACCTGTGTTTGAGATCATCCCTCCATTCTGTCCAGAAGAGCAATAAAATATTTCAGTGTGAAAGGTCCTCTGCCAGCTTTCATTCAAATACAACAATAAAATAGGCAAGGTAGTGGGAATAGGAAAATTTTTAGGGAGGGTACTGGGAGACAGAAAGGAATGGAACCACAAGAGACAAAGTAGGTGATGGGAGCTGAAATGGAATAGAAAAGCAGGATCAGTATCTCAGGTCTAAGAGATGAGAGGAAAAAGAGGTGGTAACCTCCTAGACCCAAGAAAGGTCCATTAGCTTTCCAGCCAGAGTGAAACTGAGATAGCACATTCTTTTAGTCCAATCAATACTTGAAATGAGCCTTTTCTGACTGAACAGTATATCTGTGTACCATACACAGTACACAATGGCTAGTTTGTACAACTTATACTGAAACATTCAAACCATAAAAGGGCTCCAACATATACACTTTTTATATATGCCTCTAGTTCAGGGTCTTATTATTTTATCCAAATGTCTTAATCTGATAAAAATTAACTTTTAAATGCACTGTTAACTTTTTAATCTAAAAATCAAGTACCTAAGGGGAAAAAAGACACTTGTTTTCTCTTTAAAGTAATACAGTAAATTCTCAAATATCTGAATGGTAATAATATGGAAAGTATTTATTCTCAGGTATCTGAGTCATTCTTCTCTCAAGTGAGTCTACATACTCAAGGCAGGCAAACTTAGTTTACTATTAGCCAGATCAAAATAAAGATAGAAAGGCACTCAATAGGGAAGAATAATAGAATTCATTTTAAAAATCAAGTGGAAACGGTACTGTGGTTATCTGATATTTTGATTTACCAAGCACTATTCCTTCTGTTTTAGTACATAATTAAGTGCTGAATATTTTTATAACAGCTCAATAACACTTGCTAACACTCTTCTTTGCAAACTATAACTGAGAATACAGAAAAAGTCAAGAAACCTTAACTCCTATCCTTTCCACTGACTTATTTTGCGACTATAAACTAGTGTTGAACTAGGATTCAAATTACTCACTTATAAATTAAAAATAAATACAACTACTCTAACTCATGAGATTATTACACTTACTCAAACATCTGGCACTCCAGCTATGCCACTCACTTGGATAGTAGTATGCTAAAGTATAAAACTGTCCCACATAAGAAACTTTTCAAATCCCATCCTCCATTATGAACAATTCAGTTATACTACTACCATATAGCAATACAAAGCTAATTAATTACACAAAGCATTTAGAGCTTTAAATTTGTTATAAGTAAACTGTAGAGAAAAGGCCATTTCCAAAATAGGTAAAAGCCATCAAAGCCAATTTATATTTTCAACAGGATCTATACTATAATCTGGAAGGCTGCATTCCTGATCAAAGATTTAAAATATACAACTCTAAAACGTAAAACCAAAAATGTCAAAGCAAGCCACAAAAAATGACTTAAACAACTATGTTTAGTATACAATGTCACTGTGGTTTAAAAAACCTTACCCATATACAGGATACTAGATACAACCTCTATTTATTTTCTTTGAAAGTAAAAATTTTCTGAAGAATTAAAATGACATAGTTTTATTTCAAAATCAAAATCTATCTTTTGAAATACTACTCACTCTTTAAGGCTCAGCTTAAATTTCACCTCCTTCATAAAACTGTCCTAACCTCTGTAGCCAGGGAAGTCTCTGATGCCAGCCAGACACAAAATGGGAGGCTGAAAAAACCACTGAAGTTACTGTATTAGTTCATCTACATAAAAGATTTGCAATCTTATGTTATTTCACATTTCTGAACCTCAGTTTCTTCATCTATAACATGTGTGCAATAATCCTACACCCTGGGGTCCTAGGGACTGAATGAAATAAAGTATATAAACCAGTACTGTCTGTCATGTGGTATGTTCTTAATATGTACGTTACCTGTCATTTAACTTTTCTCCTCTATTCTTTATACTTTTACTTGTACTAACATTAAATATAAGATCAGCTTATGATTTTAGAAAAAGTTTTAACTCTTACAAACCCAGTTTTCATCTTAGAAAAATAATAATTTCTAGTGATGGTTTTAGTATTACTGCCTTAGTTCAAGAAATCAATAATATTAAAAAGAGAAAGACAGCAACTTCGTATCACATGTACTAAATTTTGCAGTAATGCTTTTATTTATCCAAAGTAAAGACTGTCAAGATCACAGAAAGGTAAGTACATTGAATTTTGAGAAGTTTCTTCTTTAAAGACATGGCAACAATGCCAACAAAAAGTTTTTAAATTTCTGTTCTTCAACAGAATGTCAGTATCATAGAAAAAGATGTGCATTTCATGAATAGTCAGTTACTGATGCATTAGTATAATGTATTAGTAGAAAAGCCTATCAGTGCTTTCAAATTTCACCACCCAAACTGTATTTCCTTAAACTTATTAAACCTGGAATAATAATGGTTGTGTAAATACGGGAAGAACTGCAGGTTTCAGGTCATTGAAGATTACAACACAAAAAGTAAACTGTAATCTTAACCATGCTTATATTGTAACCAACCTAAAGGAGAGGGCTGCCCCCGTATAACTCCGTTCTTGGTTCTCTCCTCCAAGTCCATAACTTCCTTATATATTAATTCTGTAAAAGAAGTAAACAAAAATGAACTTTTCAAAGTCTAAGAGCCAATCTCACAATGTATGTATGGTTTAAGTGGAAATTTTTATACATGTGAAGTACTTCAAAATGCGTCCTTACAATGACAGTTAAGTGTCAGCCTAAGATTCCTAAGAATCAAGGATGTTAATAACAATTCCTTGACACTCAACAATGAATCATACTGAAAGGAAGTACTACTCTTCCCCGTAACTACTGTTTCTGAAGTTGGTTTGAAGGTGCTGGGTTAGAAGCTTTCTTTTTCACCCCACAAGCAACTTGTACTACAACACATCATACCACATACCATTCTGTACTACAATGTGTCTCAGTGAGGGCTTGAACGACGTTTGTCTTACTAACTTTCATTTCCTGAGCCCTGGCATAAAGCTTGGTGCACTGTGGGTACTCAACTGGATACATGCTAAAAAGATTTAAATCAGAGTGTGCAAAGGCTTCTTTAATTAGAATGAAGATAAACATATTTTCATTAGAGAAAAAGCAGGTAAGCTACATTTCAACTTCTTATGAGTAAAAGCATGGTTATCACTTCCAAGAATATTTCTCCATGGGAATCTTTTTCTCTTGCCAGGCTTCTAGAGAGCAAGTGGACCACTGTGACAACTATTCCAATGAAAGAGAGACACTGGGAGCTGCTCTGCTGGTATTAATACTGTATATGCGCCTCCTACCTACTTAAGGTTTTCTTTTTTTCTTTTTTTTTTTTTTTGAGATGAGTCTCACTCTGTTGCCCAGGCTGGAATGCAATGGTGCAATCTTGGCTCACTGCAACCTCTGCCTCCTGGGTTCAAGCAATTCTCCTGCGTCAGCTTCCTGAGTAGCTGAGAGTACAGGCACCCACCACCAAGTCCGGCTACTTTTTGTATTTTTAGTAGAGATGAGGTTTCACCACGTTGGTCAGGCTGGCCTCAAACTCCTGACCTTAAGATTCACCCGCCTTGGCCTCCCAAAGTGCTGGGATTACAGGTGTGAGCCACCACACCTGGCCTACTTAAGGTTTTTAAGCAGACATTCAGACTCACAAGGCACACTACACTTAACCTTAATGGTGGATGCCACATCACCATTATTTATCTTCTTCTTTGGAATCTTTTGAGAATTTTATGAAAGTAGGCAACTCTCTTCTGAGAAAAATGTACAAACAAAAAATGTTGCATCAAATTTCAAGGAGTCTGTGTAATTCTTGAAGATTAAAATTCTGATAAAGAATCTCTGATTACAGAGTATGACAATATTTATACAGGCAATAAGGTAAAATAAGTGAATATGTTGAAATGAACAACAACCAGAGATAAGTTTGCTTGGTATAGGAACCTTGGGCTTTGAAGGAGAAAAACAGAAAGCACTGATAAAAGAGGGAATAAGGGATGGTTTTCTTCAAAGAAACAAAAAGTAATGATAAACATTCGAAATAAGAGGATTTTTAAAGAGAGAAAATAGCACTCTTCAGGGAAGAGGCACAAAGGGATTAAGGCAGAAGAACCAAAACTAATTAGGAGTACTAACTAGGCAAAGCCATCTCTAGTTAATGGCTTTGGCAATTAATTTTTCTTTCTGCTATGAGCTAAAACTCTTAAGTAAATCTTGAAAAGGCAGTCTGAGTAATTACTGACATGCACCTGGGGCTAGGAGTAAAGGATACAGAATAAAGGTAAATGTTTTTAAAGCAATCAAACCCCTCAAATATATTGATATACAAATGAAAACACTGTATTTCACTGATTTTAAGATGTACTTTTTCAGTTTAAAATCTCTGAAATTGACTACCTCTTATAATCAATGGTGCAGTACAATTCACAGTGTATTCTTTTTCTTTGTGGTACATAATGGTGTGCCTGACAACTGCTGGCCTATTAAGAGTCTATGACCAACCTAGGTAAGAGTGAGACACCATCTCTATAAAAATTTTTTTAAAAAATTAGCCAGTCTGGGCGCAGTGGCTTAAGACCTATAATCCCAGCCATTTGGGAGGCTAAAGCAAGAAGATCACTTAAGCCCAGGAATTTGAGATCAGTCTGGGCAACACAGTGAGACCCTGCCTCAAAAAAAAAAAAAACAAACAAATTAGCCAAGTGTGGTGGATCACACCTGTGATCCCAGCTACTGGGGAGGATGAGGCAGGAGGATCATGTGAGCTCAGAAATTTTGATGCTGCAGTGAGTCATGATCTTACCACTGTACTCTAGCCTGGGCGACACAGTGAGACCCTGTCTCAAAAAAATAAAAATAAATAAAAATAAAAAAGATTCTATAAAATACCTTATGGTCTATTGTAAAACAGTAGAAGGTAAAAATATCAGGTTAATGTTTTCATACATACTCAGTACAGAGCTACATCTTTATATGTAGGTATTACATATTCAAATCCACCAGACTCTACCAATTTTATTGTTTTATCATTCTTTTAACTTTTGTCATGGGCTCTGCTAACCATGGGTTTCTCAAAGTTCAGAGAAAATCAATCTCGAAATCTCTTCAATATCTATGACAAAAGAATCAAATTCATCCTTAGCAAAATAAATGTACAGATGGGTCACTTATTCATGTTTATACCTCCCCAGTCCCCTTTGCCTTCCCAGTATTTAGAGACTCAATTCTTAATAACAGGTCTTCTGCCAGATGAGGTAAAATGCAGGAGGCAGTGTGGGGTGGGGGCAGTGAAGGGGGAGTGATTTACTTAAAGTCACATAGTTACAAAAGTGGTCAAAACACTGAAGGACAACAACATAAATGGAAGTTAAAAAGGACCTAAAAATTACCTGGCCCACATGTCCCAAGGGATCTTTTGGAGAAATATGTGAACATTTCCATGACCATCAAAGCAATGTTAATTTCAGCCACATTCATAAAACAGAATAAAACTACTATATTAGATTTACAAATATTAAAAATTAACCCATTCTGTTGGCAAAGGTGAGGGCAAAGAGAGACTTCTATATAATATGGACAGAAGTGTACACTACTAGAATTTCTTTGGAGAGTAATTTGGACCTAACCAAAAAATATCCTTTGGCTTAGCACATCTCCTTCTAGGATTTTTCTTCCAGGCATGTTCTCATATGTGAACATGAATACTGCAGAGTTGTTTCTAATAGCAACAGACTGGACACAACTTAAATGCTCATCAAGAGGGAGCGGAAAGCGTGACACATTCATACAGCAGAACACTAACCAGTTATTAAAGCAAGCAAGGCAGATATGTGAACCAAAAGGGAATAACCTTCCAGATATTTGATTATAACAACAAAGCAAAACATATAGCATACACCAAACACAACCATATGTGCTTTTAAAAGGGTGGAAGACACTGAACACATTTGTATATTCACATACCATAGATAAACAGATGAGAGAGCACTTAGGTGTCTGTGTCTAGGGTGAGAGGCTTGGGAACTTAAGATTAAAGAGGGAAGCGGACTTACTTTCCAACTATGTAAAAACATTAATTATGATCAAATTTCAGTTATGAATTAAAAAGTCACGAATTTCTCTAGCATCATAAATCACCATGAAAAAACCAGAAGCTCCTTCACAGTTTCCCTCCAAGAATGCGATGAATGTACCTTTCCACTCTTCTATTGTGTGTTCCCTTTCATCTAATTGCTTGTCAGGTATCTTTGGTGGTGGCTGAAAAACACAAGGCAATAATAATTGCGTTAGTATGCTGGGAGTATTTTAACTCTTTTTAGTTATTTGAAATACCAGCCAGAGAGATGAGTTACAAAAAATATATCACTAGACCAAGACTGATCAATCATCAACTTTCTTATATAGACAGAACAGTTTGGGAAGACTCCTTCATTGCAGAAAAAAAAATGTTTAACTGTCTTTTTCTTTTCTTCCAGCTCTTAAAATTGCCACATTTTATTTACATCACAGATTGTAGAATTCTGTTTTCCTTTGGACACAGTAATTTGTTTTATATACAGCTGAGTTAGGGTGTTCCCCTAGAGCATTCAACATCCTAGTTCTCTGGTTAGGTATCCAGACAAGAATGCAAAAAACAGTGGGAAGTAACTTTATTTTGTTTAGGGGGACTCGAATATGCTCATAGTTTATTTAATGTAGTCTTCTCATGAAGAAACAGAAAAATATCATCATCATGTACCTACATTTCTATTTAAAATTGAAAGGTATCTTCCAAACCTAACTTTAATTCTAACTCTAAGAATGCAATGTGTTCTGTAAACATTAAGAAAATAACTTACAGCTTCTGCTTCAGAAGGATCATACCAGACATTGATGTATGGGTGCTGGAGAGCTTCATCTACAGAAATCCTTTTAGATGCATCTATTACCAGCATTTTGGATAACAAATCCCTTGCCTGACTGGCTGCAAACATAATGATGTTAATGTACATATATTTGTAAAAGTTCTCAAGTTATTAATCAATTTCAGCAATTTAAGATTTATTTTAAAAGCATATTTTAAAAATAATACTATATGTTATACACACATTGCCTTCAATGTACAAGGCATTGTGCGTGATACTTTACAATCTTTATTTAAATTGTATATGTTATACACAATTAAAATATATAAAATTAAAGAAAAAAATAACAAAAACCTGATTTTTTTCCACCATCCAGAGAACACCTTCAGTTACGTCCCATAAGAATATAAATACATATAAACTCTCTCTCTCTCTCTCACACACACACACACACACACACACCCCAGATGGGATTAAATGCATATATTTGTAAAAAGTACCTTTAAGTTTGTTGTGTTCTGAGTCAGCTGGGAAAAGTACATCAGGGAAGAGTTTCTCGAAGCTATATCCAGCATATTTAGGTCTGTTTTCAACGTAAGTCCTTACTGTTGGTTGCAGTTTCTTCATGAATTCAGGACATGGTGTTCCAAGCTGTTCAATAACTTTATTCCATTGATCAATATCTAATATCAAGTAGCTAAGAAAAATACTCCATAACTAATGTTCAACACATTAGTCATATCCATATTACAATACAAGAAAACAGAAATTTAAAAAATCCTAAGAAAGGATGTGGCAGTTATAAATTTTATATCTCACAGGCACCTTGCAAAAGGCAATGATTGTAGGTGGACAGAAATGACCAATAAATAAGCTTTGTTAACCTTATTTATTGTGTGTGTGCATACTAACTGATTTTACCTTAAAATGGAAGCTTAAACTCACAAATTCTAAATAAAAATATAAGCGACTAAAAGAATAATGACAATTACTATCCACAGTGGCTCTAACTGCAAACTATGCTATGATTATATACAAAATTTGCCTTTTCTGTCAATTTATCAGAAAACATGATTGTACTGTATCTCCTAGACAATATTTCTATAACCCATCCTGTTTTCCTGAGTTTTCTGCACTAACAGAAAATAACCAGTTGCAATAAAAATAAAGGTTTCGATAAAAGTGGCACTTCTTTTGCCATTCTTTGTTCAGCTTATGTTTAAAAAATTTTTCTAATGCTCCGATGCTTATCAAAAAGATTGAGTTTTTCAGTAAGTTGTAAGGTTAGGATTTCCTGGTCTTTTGTTCTAGTCCTTACACTCCAAGACCCTAAAGGCCAAGGACTAAAACTTGCTTACTGTAATATTGTGAATACGGCTTTTCCCATTCCCCCTCCTAAAACAATTCTAAGTGTTACTAGCTGATAAATACATAACAAATCACTATTAATATAAATATTAAAAGTAGTGAGATAAAAAGCATGAATCCAAATCTATCATTACCAGTTTTATATGAAATTCTCGGATGAAAGGATCAGTATGTTATGTGAGTAATGAGACAACAATCAAAAGACACAAACCACACAGAACATTAACAAAAAGGAGGTGGGGGGGGGGACAAAACAAAAGGGTGGCCAGAAGCAACAGAAAGCTTCAAAATTCATATTAAGCTGTACATATTTCTAGACTTGTGTGTAATTATTAGAAATGTTTAATGCAAGCCATGATTTTTGATTTAGGTTAAATAAATCAACTCAAAGCCAGCAAGTAATTGTGCATAATTACAATTGAGCAGGGTTAAGAATTAACATATGAAACAATAAACGAGGGTAAGAAAAGTCTATGTTGAATAGTAGGTGGTATTTTAAGAGTAATTTAACAATATATTAGGGAGAGACAAAACATTACACCTGACCAAACTGAAGTGCTATCATACATTTTGACCTTTAGAAACTACATTTTAGGCCAAAGATAAGGATACGATCTGTACCTGGGAACAAAACACCACCTTTGATCATTTCTCCCATGATGCACCCAACTGACCAAATGTCAACTGAAAACAAAATGCAATGACATTAACGTAAAGATTTTGGTTAAAAAATAAAATAAAATAAAATAAAATAAAATAAAATAAAATAAAATCACACACACCATGTGTACTTTAAAATGATAAAAAGCAGTATTAAAATAAAAATGAGTGACAGTGAATGTGCTCTGACTACCAGCAGAGACTGTATGTCCTACTGCCATATGCAGCCTACAAATATTTCAGTTTCTTATCTCAACAATTTTTGAACTATAACAGCCACAAACTTCATGCCTGTTTAAAAACCCGTCTGTATGAATATAGCATATTCATTTTCATTAGCATATTCATTTTCATTAGAGAACATAAAGAAGTTCATCACCTAACTAATTAACTGCTGCAGCAGCACAAGGATACAGTCCCTTCCTGGAAAGAGGATTTTGTGGCAAACCATTTCTCCCATAATGCACCCCACAGACCATAAATCCACTATATGTTTGCAGCACAAAAGAAGGAAAAGCAAAGCAAAAGGTCATTAAAATCAAAGAAGCATAATATGACTGCATTATATAAAAACTGCAAAACATCACAAAAAGAAAAAGTGATCGTAACTTTAGCTAATGGAATAATTTAAAACACAAATTATTTTTCGAAAGGCTTTGGTTCACAAAAGAAAATGTAAAGTGTGGCATTTCAATTACATATCTAATTTCAAAGTGAGAGCTATGCACAGAAATAGGATAAATAAAAAATCCTGCATGTTTTGTCCCTGAGAACTTGTTTATAAAATATGAAATGGAACAAAACATAACTTTTGTAAATAAAAACGTACATGAGGTAGTAAATTTATACAAACAAAATTTTTATACTATACTATTTAGAAGTTCAACTGTGCATTATACTCTCTCTTTAAGTTAAATAAAAGAAAAAAGCATGAGAAAATAATTCAGCATATTAAAACACTGAACAGAAATAATGTCTTTATGAATAATTACAATTAAAAAGTTAATCTAAAGTTCTTTAAAATTTTTAAACTGGATTTCCCAAATTTATTTAATTGAGAAGTGCTATGCTTGTTTTAAATTAAAAGTCCTTTTGTCTTCTTGGCAACATAATGGTGTATTTACCCTGCTATCCCAAAAGGAACAAGTACACAGAGAATGAACTAATCAAGGAAAACTTAGTACAAAAAAAATGTACTTCATGTTTTCTATCTCAAGTTTTTTAAATCTAAAAAATCAAACTGCTTTTGCTTTAAGAAGTTAGTTCTGGCTAGATACAGTATGACAGTTCCCATGAATCGATTATCTAGAGTCCTGTAAGACTTAACTGATGACCCTTGCCAACTGTGAATGGGAATCCCAATCAATGTTGACAAGAATCTGCTAGACACAGAAACAGACAATTTGAGGATCTCCAACTACTTAAGGAAACTGACAACACACTGGAATTTAATGCCTTGGGGTTTCAGTATCACATAAAAAGGAGAGAATAGGTGCTTGCGGTTTAATAGGAAAAGAGGGAAGAACGAGCGATTTAAAAGGAAAAGCCTTAGAAACTTGCATTTGGTTGTGACATCTGAAGGTCCAAATTCTTTAAAATGACAAGAGGAAAAGGGCAGAAGTAGATGTCAGAAGGAGACTCAGCCTTACTCATGTTAAAGGAATTAGAAAATTAAAGCCTGTGCTTTCTAATACAGCACATTCTTATTAAAAGACTGCCAGTTCTCTGAAGAGTCTTAGGAGCCAAACTAGGAATTACTTTTATAAATACTGTGGAACTAAAGTTTCCCTAAAATTTCATCTTAAAATGAGTATTTTCATATTTATATTTTTATATTTATGTCATTTATAGGACACTGACACATGACACCATATCTATGACAATCAATGGTTTAACAGCAAATGCAAAATGACATTTTATGTAAAATGGTTTACACAGCAAATGCAAAATGACATATAAGATGTTATTCATCTTTAAATGAATGAATTATGTCATTTATGTTATTCAGCTTTCAAGAATAAGATTTTAGGAAAAAAGTTAATAGTTATAAATTAGTGCCTCAGGAGAAAATTTTTTTCTAAGGGTTTCATTTTTGACAAAAATCTATTAGAATAAATCTCCACAGATTTTACAGAGAATGTTAAACTTTATCCAGCATACAACTTACATTGGTAACTTTCAGAAAAGCCTGTTTTTAAACAAAAGTATTGTGAAAGCTGCAAGCACGAGAGAAGATATTATGGGGGTCAGTGAAGACTAGGAACACAAGTCTGATTCATGCACAACTCTAGCTTTAAAGGTTCTAAGTGCTTAGTCTATTAAGCATTTAAAAATATACTGATTACACTGCTTTCCAAAATGCTCTGAGTAGCTTGCAATAAAAGGCACATAAAAAAACAAAGCTGTGCCATTGCACTCCAGCCTGGGTAACATGAGTGAAACTCCGTCTCAAAAAAAAAGAAAAAAAAAAAAAAAGGGTGGGAAGCCAGGCATGTAATCCTAGCAAATTTGGGAGGCCTAGGCAGGTGGACCACCTGAGGTCAGAAGTTCGAGGCCAGCCTGGATGACAGGATGAGACCCTATCTATACTAGAAATAAAAAAAAATTATCCAGGCGTGGTGACGTGTGCCTGCAGTTCCAGCTACTTGGGAGGCTGAGGCAGAAGAATGGCCTGAAGCCTGGAGGTGGAGGCTGTAGTGAACCAAGATGGCACCACTGCACTCCAGCCTGAGTGACAGAGCACGACTCTGTCTCAAACAAACAAACAAATAAATAAAATGAGTGGGAGGTGTCATTAAAAGGAGGAAGTACTTATATCTAACCTTACTGGCTAATATAGATATCATCATTAAGCACTGCATTTGACTCCATTTCCTAGGGTGGGAGTGGGAAGGCAAGAATGTGATCTACATAATTCTTAACTAAGAGAGGAACCACATGTCAGTTTTTTTTTTAATTTTTTTGAGACAGAGTCTCACTCTGTTGCCCAGGCTGAAGTGCAGTGATGCAATCTCAGCTCACTATAACCTCCACCTCTCGAGTCCAAGCAATTCTCATGCCTCAGCCTCCAGAGTAGCTGGGATTACAGGCGAGTGCCACCAAACCCGGCTAATTTCTGTATTTTCAGTAGAGACAGGGTTTTGCCATGTTGCCCAGGCTGGTCTTAAACTCCTAGCCACAAGTGATCCACCAGCCTCAGCCTCCCACCTGTGTCGGGACTACAGGCGTAAACTACCCTGCCCAGCCTCAATTCTTTACATGACAGTTTCTCTTACTGCTAATTTCTGGCAGGGAGTTATCGTAAGATCATATTTATAGGACACTGACACTAACACCACATCTATGACAATCAATAGTTTAACAGCAAATGCAAAAGCAATCTTCATGCTGGTGGATCACCTGAAGTTATCAATTCTCAAAAAAAAAAAAAAAAAATCCTTCAAATTTCAGGTAGAGAGGAAGAAAATAGAACAGCATATTTACTTAAGAATAAAAATTTAATAGCAAATGTTTAAGTATTTGTTTTTAATCAGCTCAGAAAAGGAAATTAAGCTCAGCTTAATCGTACCTTTTATAAAAAAGAATCTTAGAAGTTGACTTATTACAATTTTCTGATTCAAAGTGAACCACTATTCCAGATTCCTTGTCAGAAAAAAAAAGTCTAGGTTTTATTCTTGGTAGTATTTTGGATGAAGTCACCACATCTTTTAAAATGACTTTTTTTCCCCATAAAATCCCATGCTTATTAGCAGATTTATTCATCTCCTAAATTTATAAGGCTCAACAAAATTTCTTCCTAAATTATAAGTAGGTAGTTCCAAACAAATGTTTAAATTCATGATCTACATGCCAGATAATTTTGTTCAACACTGATTCGATGGTTGGTTGATACAACTGGATATACTCACACAAAGTCATTTCCTTAAGGTTGGATACAAGGTTTTGATGAAACTACTACCTCCTCTAAGAGGTCACCTTATTTATCCATCAGCTTTGCAGAGGGCTTACTGTACCTCTTAAAAGTTTATGATGAGTGCTACTGCTATTAGCTTTAGTTTCATGGGGTTGAAAATATGGGCAAATATCACTAATGTGCACTAATAATAAATTGTCAGTATGCTCTATACATCCTTGAGACCATGTTAGACATGTTCATTTTCAAATTACAGGCAAGCAAAGAGCATAAATTCTGTCTCAGGGCCATGGCAACAAATTTTTCATCCAATGGTAGTACTGATGGTATGTATCTGTATTTAAATAAATAAAGTCCCCAAGTTTTTGCAAACGTTTATGACAAAAGTTAATAGTTACCTGCAAACTTCTGATACACATTTCAAACAATGATACACATTTAACTCAATATACTTCGGCTTAAGTATTTACATTAAACATCTAACGAATAAAGAAAAAAAAAGCCAAATCAGAAAAATATTTCAAATAAATGTGTGTGCTGACCGTTTTCCTTGTAGCCCATGCCGAGGATGACCTCAGGTGCTCTGTAGTAGCGAGTCACTACATAAGGCGTCATCATAAAACTTGTTCCTGCAGTCCTGGCCAGACCAAAGTCAAGAATCTTCAAAGTGCAGTCAGATTTTACTACTATATTACTAGGCTTTAAGTCCTTCAGAAAATAAAAATAAAAATAAAAATGAACTGCCATGTTATATATGAAGATCTTACAGTTCACAATAAAGTTTTATCCTATCCCTTGCAAAACATTCATGTTAATTGTTCACTGTAATATTACTGCACTGATTCATCATTAAAAAGCAAACCTGAGAAATCAGCTTTACGGCATTTAAAATTTATGAATACATCCAGTTATTAGAGAAGTTAGTAATGTTTTAATTGATAGAAATTATGATTAGCTAGAAATTTTTGGTCAAATAAACAGGATTTGAAAAGATCACAAAGCTCACATAAAGAGCTACCATAGTAAATGAAAGAGTCATAAGTTAGCATTTATATTCATTTGCAAAACACATTACCAGTATTTTTAAAATCTCATTTTAAAGATACAGTAAGCTTTATACAGATGTTATAAGTCAACAATGAGCCATCTTGTTGATCCTAGCAAATGTTATTTGATCTTTTAGACTGGCACTCAGTTCCAAAGGACCAGAATAGTCATTATCCATTTTTCATCCCTGGTTTCCCACCAAGTCATATAAATTTGCTATAAAATTTTTGTCTGCTTGCAGAATTAGGGCACCATTGTCTTGGTGCCACTAATCTATAAAATTACTTGCTATAGATTTTACAGAATAATGTATTTCTGAAGAATTTTTCACCTGGCCCCAACCTAAACATATTCTGTGCTGTGCCTATCAGAAGTTAGGCGGCAGCATAAACACTCATGGCTTCATGTTCAAGATACTCTGCTTGTTAGCCCTGATGAACACTATTATAAGCCAAAAGACCAAAAAAGGAAGAAAGCATATATCCAGAACACAAATGCACTGTATTATCTGTACTGATAACACAGGTAATCAGTGTTATCTCTGCAGTACAGGTATTAAACATCACTGATTAATACAAAAAAGAAAAATAGCTGGCTTAAAAGACAACTATTCTTTTGTAATGTTAATATCCAGAAAGGCATGTATGTTGTCTTTAACATATTTTGACAGGCAATCATGGATGGTTTAGAAGATAAGCAATCTAGTGGCTTTATGAAATTAAATATACCAACAATTCAAAGGTCTTATGAGCGAGAAGAAAAAAAAATTTCATTATTGCTATTCTGTAAATATAATGTTGCTAATATTTCTATAAAATATAGTATCTCAGAAAAGAAACATTGCATGTCCAAAAATAAATATTATAAGCTTTGATACTACTTCAATGTCTAGTGTGATGGCTGAAGATTACTGGCTCTTTATACTAGCAGATTCCAATTTAGAAGTAACATTCCAATTTTAAGCACTTTATTTTGAAAAAAGTGAGAGCAAAATAACAATTTTTAAAGACAGGTACTTTTTGTTAAGCAAAAAAATTGTCAAAAAAGCCTCAAAGAATATTAATTGAAATTCATCCACATATATCAATATGTACCTTACAGCTGTTAATTACACTGTTAACTATATATAAGAATAGTAACTCAGAATTTATGCAGGCAGTGGAACTAATCCAACATTCTGTCTTCTTCCCCAATTTTTCTTGCTTCCTCAGTTAGGCAAGGGCACATAGGTAGTTGTAGTTCATGGAAAGCGAGTGGAAGTAAAGAACAGAAGGGCCAGTGCACAACCTCCTGTGGTCTCCTGCCCTGCTTTGGTGATTAGGAACGCTCCAGACAGAGGATTCTCTGGAAGCCGTTGCTGATCATCTATGTACATGCACAGTCCACACTCCCACCATGAGCTGCACCAGCCACTCAGCAAGGGAAATAAGTCTGAGCTGGGTTAAGCCACTGAGAATTAAGGGTTTATCTGTTACTTCAGTACAGCTGAGTCTAACACTAAAACTGGTGTCGGAGGTGGAGTGTTAACTGTTATAAAAACATAAGATCCTGGCTTAGCAGTTGAGCAGCAGGGAAACTCACATCAAGGGTTGGAAAGGTGAACTAGGTTATGTAGTAGCAAAACATTTCATGAAGCTGTCACCTGCACAGCCACTTGTACAATGAACCTGAAGCTCTATCACAGGAGCTGGCAAATTAAGGCCAGCCTGCTTTGCAAAGAAAGTGTTGATACTGGAACACAGTCAGGCTCATTCAAGTACATATCGCCTATGGCTGCTTTTGTGTTACAATGGCAGTCTTGTAGCTGTGACACAAACTATTTATTATCCACAAAGCCTAAAATATTTACTTCATGGCTTTTACAGAAAAAGTTTGCTGAACCCTGTTCTAGAAGAGATTGGAAAGCAAGACTTTAGTAGTTTGTGTTGGTAGCAACTGGGGTTGCATTTAAAAGCAGCAGCCACCATTTAAAGCAGAAATAAAAGGGAACAGGGCCTAGAATTTCAGGGTCTTGCCATTTTGGAAAAGCTACATGCTACTAGATGCCTGCAAGAAGGTATAGTAGTAGATTGTTCTGCAAGTATTCCTGCCCACCCCACAATGTGTCCCCACCCTACTGATAGGTTGAGTTACTTGTCTTATTTTGGCCAATGGAATATGGAGGAATGAGCTTGATTTAGTATAGCTCTTGCTCTTCTACCTTTCACCATGAGAAAAGGATGTCTCTGGTGGACGCTTTAGATGCTGAAACCTGAATATGGGACAAGCCTGAACTTGACCCTTGGTTTGGAGCAGTGTTACACAGCCAATCCCGCAGACCCAAGTAAACAATAAATATTGCTTTAAGTCACTGATATCTTGGGTTGATTTCTATGCATTATTTTCACATAATAATTCTGAAAGCTTTTCAGGAGAAAAGTTCTGTAAAATCACTCAACTAATAAAATTGCCTCAGTCTGCCAACAGAGGCTTGAAAGCTTACAGGAAGACTAAAGACAGCCTCAATTAAGTCTAAGAATGCAGGACCCATGAGCTAACAAAGATGCTTTGAAAAGAACTACAATCAGAAAGATAAGAAATCTCTTAAATTTCTGAAAGAGTCAGCTAACTGTCAGACCTAATGCCAAAGGTCTATGATGCTTCCATGTTTCCAACAGAAGTTCTCAATTCACAGTATTTTGCCCCCAGATAACATCTGGCAATGTCAGGAAACATTTTTGACTGTCACAACTGGGGAGTGCTACTGGCATCCAGTGGGTAGAGGTCAGGAATGCTGCTAAACATTCCACCATGCACTGTCAAAGAACTGTTTGGGCCAACATGTCAATAGTGGCAAGGGTGAGAAAGATGGCCTTAAAATGACCCTTGGGCCACAATCTTTGTAAGTAATAAGCAGGCTGAGAGAGGTGAGCAGCCCTCAAGGAGAATACATTCTTCAATACCCACTTCAGATACATTCATGAGGATAGCAAAAAAGATGACTCTCCCACAGAGTACAGCCAGGTATTACAGAGAACCATAGAGATCAGAGTCAGGGCTGATTAGAAATATTCCCCACATGCAGGGCAAGGGACACTCACAATGTCTGCACAGAAGAGTTTAATTACAACTAACCAATGACTGCATTTTTCAGTTTCCTAAATGAGATTGTTCACTGTGATAACACTGGCCCTGTCTGACCACTCTATCTAGGCTATTTGGTGGCAGGGGTGGTGGTTATAGGGGTGGCCATATAATTTGGTCATTCCAGTTCCTATGTTCCTGGACCAAGAGGAACAATGTCTAGATTTGATAAATGTCTTGATGAAATAGGACTTTGGGTTATATCCCTTAAGGAAGTGTGGAATAAAGTGAGCAAAGGAATGTCTGCCAGCCAGAAGGGCAGACCGTGGCAGAGACTCGTGCTCATTATCATTCCGAAGCCTGCTCTCCCTACATTTCCCAGTTTCCTTACAAATTAGGCAAGTACTATGGTTCTGTCGATGCACTCTGAGCAGAAGTGACCTGTGTCACTTCCAAGCAAAGAGCCATGCACACCACTTGGCTCTTTACCACAAAGACACCCGCAACTATCTAGATGGTGGGACCTCATCAGCTTGTCTCAGAGTAACTATGTGGTACTCCACTCCTAATCCTGACTTTCCCTGAACCCCTAAGGAATGAGTCAGGTTATTTTACTAAGTAAGCAACCTCAGACCAGCATACGTACTAGCCAGTGGAGGTTAATCTAGAATAAGTAGTAGAGCAGGGAGATGAGTACCAATCGTGGCCTCAAGACCAGTTGCAAAAAACTTAAATGCGTATCTCCACTCTAGAGTTTCCCACACAGCCCAAGCTAAGATAAAGGCAGATTCTTCATAATCGGTAACAGACCTCAGCAGGTCTCATTATCTCCACTTGATTACATTAAGAAATTTTCTATAGATGTACTTCATTTTTACCACTTTATGTACTGATACCAGGGCGGTAAGTCAGAATCTCCCATTACTACTGTGTTTGTGCCATTCTTCTATTTCCTACAGTTTAAGCTTTTTGCATAGCAACTCTACTTCATATATCAAGTTCTCTCTCCTAGTTGGATAGTATCCTTCATCCTTAAAATGTGAGACTCTTTATTCCCAGAGAGGAATGCTTCCTCTCAAACCCCACCATGTTCAACTTTATGTCATTAAACAGAGTTTTCCTTGTTTTGATATTTGCATTTTCCTGGTGTATGTCTGCCAACCCCTCTGCCTTCAGTCTTTTGACGTTAGCTACAAATGTTTGTGTTATGGAAACATGCAATTGTTGAGCTTTTGTGTGCTGCCCAAATCTGACCTTTTTAAACTAAAGGACTAATCCCATTAAATATTGCTTTATTTTATAAACTTGTAAAATATTAGTAAAATTTTAGTAAAATATAATTTTGGAAAATATTTTGTAATTTTGTGTTTCTTTTTTATGGTTCTTGTTGTTTACACTGTTTTCTATCGTCTACCATTTGTTCTTTTCTGGTCCAATCACCTGTGATTCCCCCTTAATCTGGAACCTTTCTATTTGGAGGGGTGTGCTTTGCTAAGACCAAATGAACTTCCACGGTGTAGGATTACTGTCCTGGTCTAAGGACTCAGGAAACAAACCAAATCTAGAGGTTTAACTCATCTGCTCTACTTCACACAGCATATGAGTAGGGGCTCAGGAAGATATGTCCCATTTAAAGAGATTTTTATTATGTTATTTAAAAATTGCATTAGACATATTAGAGCAGCTGTATATGTAATATACAAGGAATTCACTTAGAATGATAATTAAGGATAAGCCTGTAGCAGGACTGTTCACTTAACAAAAAATAAGCCTCAATAACTCAGAGATATAATTGTCTTATACTGTGAAAACTATCTCTATATTTATTTTATTACATGGGTAAGGTTATTTGATGCAGGTGACTCAAAAGGAAGATGTAATTCCACTGAATTAAATAATTTTTAAAAATGCCAGGCTAGGCATGATGGCTCATGCCTGTGATCCCCAGCACTATGGGAGGCTGAGGTGGGTAGATTGCTTCAGGCCAGGAATACAAGACCAGCCTGGACAAGATGGCAAGACCCCATCTCTACCAAAGGAAAAAAAAAAAAAAATTAAAGATTTGCAAGGCATGGTGGTACATGCCTGCGTCTTAGCTACTTGGGAGGCTGAAGTGGGAGGATCATTCAGCCCAGGAGGTCAAGGCTGCAGTGAGGCCTGTTCATGCTACTGCACTTATGCCTGGGTGACAGAGAAAGACCCTGTCTCAAAAAAAAAAAATTCCTTTCAACCTATTGAACCCAGGAGGAGTTCGAGGCTGCAGTGAGCTATAATTATGTTACTGCATTCTTCCTCTGACAGAGTAAGAGTCTGTATCTTAAAAAAAGAATTCCTCTCAATGCTTTTCAAGAATAAGCTAGATTTAACTAAAATACAAAACATACAACCATACAAAACATTTTACATGTTCATGTCAGCATTATCCATAATAGTGGTAACAACATAAATTATAATCAATTGATAAATGGATAAACAATGTATCTATACAGCAAAATATTCGTCAATAAAATGACATGAAGGACTGACACACAAATACATGAATGAACCTTGAAAACCTTACGCTAGGTAAAAGAAGTCAAGCACAAAATATCACATATTATATGATTCTATGTATACGAAATGTCCAGAATAGACAAATATACAAAGACAGAAAGTAGATTAATGTTTGCTTAGGGCTAGAGATAAAAGAAACAGGGAAGAATGGGAAATAAAGACGAGTGGATTTGGATTTCCTTTAGTGCAACAGAATGCTCTAAAATTAGACTGTGGTAATTAGTGCACAATTTTTTAATATAATAAACATTGAGTTGTACACATTAAATAAATAGTATGGCAAGTAAATTATGTTGCAAAAAGCAGTTAAAAATCCAAGGAAACAAACATATAAAATATTTCTGAATATATATTAAAAAAAACAACTCGGGCAAATACTCAATTTTGGTAATTTGGTAATATTCAACTCCCAATTTGGAATGACTGGTAATAACAGCAGCTTATTTTGTATACTGCTTCACTTCAGAGCAAAAACAAACTGTTTTTGCACTGTTCCACATTAATCAGTGAAACACAATGATCCTAAGAATTTGATGAGAGGCAGTGATGTCAGTCAAAATAGCTCCACAGAGGCACCATAAAACATCAAAGTGTCAGAATAAACATTTTCAGAATTCTGGAAAATATTCAAAGTGAAAATATTCACTTGATTTATGGCAATCAAGTGAACTCAGAACCAAGAAAAAGGCAACTTAAAAACAATAGGAAACTACCTCAAACCCATTAAGATGGTTACTATGAAAAAAGTAAAGTGTTGGTAAGGATGAGGAATAACTGAATATTCAAGTGAAAATATTCACTTGATTTATGGCAATCATGTGAACTCAGAACCTAGAAAAAGGCAACTTAAAAACAAAAGGAAACCACCTCACATCCATTGGGATGGTTACTATGAAAAAAATAAAAGTGTTGGTAAGAATGAAGAATAACTGAAACCCTTCTGCACCACTGGTGGGAATGTAAACTGGTAGAGCTGCTATGGAAAACAGTGTGGCCAGTTTCTCAAAATGTCAAAAAGAATGACCATGTAATACAGCAATTCCACTTCTGGCTATATGACCAAATGAACTGAAAGCAGGGTCTCAAACAGATACTTGGACAACCATGTTCATAGCAGCATTCTTGACAACAGCTAAATGCAGAACCAACCCAAGTGTCCACTGACAGACGAATGGATAAGCAATCATGGTATATATATAAATGGAATACTATTCAGCCTTAAAAAGGAAGAAAATTCTGACACATGCTGCAACATGGATAAACCTTGAGCACATTATGCTAAGTGAAATAAGCGAGGTACAAGGAGGCAAATACTGCATGATTCTGCTTATATGAGATATTTACAGTAGCCAAAATCACAGACAGCAAATAGAATGATGGTTGTCAGGGACTGCAGGCAGAGGAAAATAGGGAATTACTGTCTAGTGAGAGTTTCAGCTTCACAAGATGAAAAGAATTCTGGAGATGGATGGTGGTGATAGTCACTAACAAATGGTGCTGGCACAACTAAACTGCCACATACAAAAGAATGAAGTTGGAAACCTACCTCACACGAGACAAAAAAATCAACTCAAAATGGATCAAAGACCTACATGGTAGAGCTAAAACTATAAAACTCTTAGAAGAAAACATATGGCTAAATTTTCATGAACTTGGGCTTGGGAAAATGGATTCTTATACATGATACCAAAAGCACAAGTGATGAAAGAAACAATTGTATTTTATTAAAATTGTAGCTTTTGCGCATTAAAGGAAATCATCAGCAAAGTGAACAGACAACCTACAGAATATGAGAAAATATTTACAAATTAGATACTTGATAAAGGTTTCAAACATGGAATATATAAAGAAATGCTACAGTAACAACAAAAAGACAACCCAATTTAAAAATGAGCAAAGGGCTTGAATACGCATTTCTTCAAAGAAGACACACAAATGGCCACAAGCACTTGAAAAATGCTCAACATTATTAGTCATTAGGGAAATGCAAAGTACAGCCACAAGGAACACCACTTCATACCCATTAGGATGGCTAGAATTTAAAAAGTCAGATAAATACTGGCAAGGATGTGAGGAAACTGGAACCCTCATACTCTGCTAGTGGGAATGTAAAATGGTGCAGTCACTGTGCAAACCGTTTGATGGTTCCTCAAAAAGTTAACTAGAGAATTATCACATGACCCAGCAGTTCCAGTCCTAGGTAGATACCCAGGACTGAAAACAGAAATTTAAACAGATATTTGTGTGTGAATTTTCATAGCACTATCCATAATAGCTGAAAGGTAGAAATAATACAAATGTCCATCAATGGATGGATGGATAAACAAAATATGGTATATAGAATAGTATTCAGTCATAAAAAGGAACGAACTATTGATACATGGTACAACATGGAGAAATCTTGAAAACATCATGCTATATTTCGTATAAATGGAAACATACAGGCAAATCTATAGACACAGAAAGCAGACCGGTATCACGCCAGGGCAAAGATGCAGAACTGCTAAAGAAATGTGTGGTCTTCTTGTGGGGTAATAAAAATGTTTTAGAATTTAATGTGGGTGGTAGCTGCACACCACCGTGAATGTACCAAATGCCACTTTAGAATGGTTAATTTTGTTAATGTGAATTTCACCTTAATGAGAAAATGAAGGGTATGATGATAGTTTTTTTTTCTACTAACCCGATGAATAATTCCAGCAGAGTGAAGGTGCTTGATTCCACACAGCATCTGATAGAGAAGGTAGGACATTCTTTCATGATCTAGCTCCATCTGAATCACTTGGCAAAGATTTGCATCCATGAGCTCCATGACTATGTAACTTCATGGGTGAAAAAAGAGAACAGCTAAAGTGTCCAGCAACAATCTAAGAAAAATGTACTAACTTAACAAAATTTTAATTATTATACTTACACATCTTGAAATTCTTCTAGGGATTTCTGTGGTGTGAAAACATTCAAAAGGCCAATTATCTATGGTAAAAGCCGAGAGACAGAAAAATTAGAAATTACTTCCTAAAAATTTAATTTGGGAACTACAAATACATGGGTTAAAAAAACTAAAACATCAGTTTAAAATCTTTCTTTACATTCTAAGCTCAAGTAATTGCTTTTATGTTATATACTGAAACTTTATGGGCAGGAGTTGGAGGAGGGAATGGATAGGTGGAGGCACAGAGGATGTGTAACCCATTTACCTGTAACTCCATTTATGAACAGTCAATTATCAAGCACTTTCATTATACAAACCTCTACACAATTTATCAGCAAATTTTAAATGCCTTCTACCAGTTATTTTCCAATTAAGTGTCTCTATATAATCTCAGCTCTTTCCTCCCTTGGTTTTTCATAATACTGCACTTGCCCAGTTTTCTTCATTCCCAGTCTATTTCAACGGTTCATCCACAAGCATATCCCTTCTTTCCCACTACTGTGTTTAATCCATTTCTTTTCACTTTCTGCATGGACATTTCACAAATAAGATAACACTGAATTCATTTTCATTCCTACTGAAACTGCTTACTTTTTCAGTGCACCCTCTCTTTTACAAAAGAAGGCTCAGAGTGATTTTTGACTCCTTTTTCAGTATCTGCACCATAATAAATACTCATAGAATGTTTTCCATTCTACTGTCAGTCTGACCATCAATCTCTTTTTTTCCATTCCCTGTGCTATAAACAGGTTGAAGACTTTAACTATCTTATCTAGACTGTTCATGCTGTAATTCCTTCTAAGAATAGTGTTACAGATTGTCTTCCCCCACCCCCCTACTCCTCACAATTCATATGTTCAAGTCCTAGCCCCCAATGTGATATTTGGAAACGGGGACTTTGGAAGGTAATAAGGGTTAGATTAGGTCATGAGGGTGGGGCCCTCACAATGGAATTCGTGGCCTAAAACAAGGGAAGAGAAAGAGCAATTTTTCTTTCCCTCTTTTTGAGCACACACTGTAGAAAGGCAAGTGAGGACAAAGTGAAAAGTTTGCCACCTCTAAATCAGGAAGCAGGCCGTCATCAAGCATTGATCCTGACCTTCCCAGCCTATAGAATTGTGAGAAATAAATCTGTTAAGATACCCAGTGTACAGTATTTTGTTATGGTAGCCTGAGCTGACTAAGACAAGTAGGGTCACTAATGATGGTTTTATACAAATCTAGCTACCATTTACTGCCTATAATATGGTAAAAGAAAGACCTGACCATATTACTTACCTCCTCAAAAATTTAAAACCAACAAATATATTCTGAAACTCCCTTGCACTTGCAGTATATTAAAAAGCCTCCATGATAAGCCTCAGCTCACTTTATCTCCTAAGTCCCATATTATACTTTAGCTAGCAATGTTTCAAAAATGTCATTTTAAAAATGATGTTTTTAAACAAACTACTCTCTATGCTTATCATTTATCTACCGAACTTAATTATCTTCCAGATGAACCTCTTTGTAGATTCTGACAACCCTTAGTCCCTGACAGTTAACTATTCTACTTTGTCCCCAGTTATCTTCTAATGTTGTTATAGTACTCAACACACTGTAGTCTAGTCTCATTTTCACATCAGCCTCATCCCCACCACAGAGGATCCTTATTAGAAAGAATTGTGTCTTAATCACTTTTATCGCCTAGTACATGGCGAGTTACATGACACACATGTAAAAATGTTTGCTGACAACGATACTTAGAGATGGGAATTTTATGGCATGAATGTTATAAGGGTGGAATTGATGATTTTCTTCTAAGCATTAAGCTTTACATAAGGTATTTAAATATTTGTTCAGTGAATAAATTCAGAAAAATAATATAGCAGAAAAGGTCAAACAAATTTAAGATAGAAAGCATCTAGCTGCTCTAAATAAGTTCAAGTGCAATACACAATAGGAAACTCGGACAAATAGTAAAACTATTCTCATTAATATCTGGGAAGCCCTAGAGTAGAAGAGAGGTATTAAAGATTAAAGGCATATAGAGACAGAAAGGAGATTAGTGGTTGTTTAGAGCTGAGAGGGATGGAAGGTAGGGGAATGAGAGTTAAAGGATAAAAGATTTATTTCTGAGGTGATAAAAATATTCTAGAACTGACTGTAGTGATGGTCCTATATATCACTGAATATACTAAAAACCATTAAGTGGTACACTTCAAATGGGTGAATTATATGACACATAAATTATATTTCAATAAAGCTGTTATAAAAAAAGATTCAAACAGATAGTTGTCCTATTTTTCAAAAAGGAAAATAAAGGAAATTATATCAGTTATAGACTGGACAGTTAAGCAAAAGTCAATGACTGATTAGTGGTGGCATATAACTACTTCAAAAGAAGTAACAATTACCAGGAGCAGGTTAAAATTCATTAAGAAATACTATTTCCTTACGTGAATAAAAACAACAAAGAACAATAGCAATCAATCAGAAAAATGCAACCAGACACGGTATATGAAGGTTTTTTTTTTTTTTTTTTTAATTTTATGTTAAGATCTGGGGTACATGTGCAGATCCTGCAGGATTATTACACAGGTATACACATGCCATGGTAGTTTGCTGCAACCATCTCCCCCATCACCTACATTAGGTATTTCTTCTAATGTTATCCCTCCCCAATCTCTGTATCCCCTGCTATCCCTCCCCTAGCCCCCCACCCCCCAACAGACCCCAGTGTGTGATGTTTTCCTCCCTGATGTCCATGTGTTCTCATTGTTGAGCACCCACTTATCAGTGAGAGCATGCGGTGTTTGGTTTTCTGTTCTTGTGTCAGTTTGCTGAGAATGATGGTTTCCAGATTCATCCATGTCCCTGCAAAGGACATGAACTCCTCCTTTTTATGGCTGCATAGTATTCCATGGTGTATATGTGCCACATTTTCTTTACCTAGTCTATCACTGACGGGCATTTGGGTTGGTTCCACATCTTTGCTCTGGTAAACAGTGCCACAATGAACATACATATGCATGTGTCTTTATAACAGATCAATTTATAATTCTTGGGGTATATACCCAGTAATGGGATTGCTGGGTCAAATGAAATTTCTATTTCTAGATCCTTGAGGAATTGCCAGACTGTCTTCCACAATGGTTGAACTAATCTACACTCCCACCAACAGTGTAAAAGCGTTCCTATTTCTCCACATCCTCTCCAGCATCTATTGTCTCCAGACGTTTTACTGATTGCCATTCCAACTGGCATGAGATGGTATCTCAATGTGGTTTTGATTTGCATTTCTCTAAAGACCAGTGATGATAACCATTTTTTCTTGATTGTTGGCTGCATAAATGTCTTTTGAAAAGTATCTGTTCACATCTTTCACCCACTTTTTGATGGGGTTTTTTCATGTAAATTTGTTTAAGTTATTTATAGATTTTGGATATTAGCTCTTTGTCAAATGGGTAGCTTGCAAAATGTTTTTTCCCATTCTGTTGGTTGCTGGTTCACTCTAATGATAGTTTCTTTTGCTGTGAAAAAACTATTAAGTTTAATTAGATCCCATATGTCTATTTTGGCTTTTGTTGCCATTGCTTTGGTGTTTTAGTCATGAAGTCCTTGCCTATGCCCAAGTCCTGAATGGTTTTGCCTAGGTTTTCTTCTGGAGTTTTTATGCTATTAGGTCTTATGTTTAAATCTTTAATCCATCTTGAGTTAATTTTTGTATAAGGTGTAAGGAAGGAGTCCAGTTTCAGCTTTCTGCACATGGCTAGCCAGTTTTCCCAACACCATTTAAACAAGGAATCCTTTCCCCATTGCTTGCTTTTGTCAGGTTTGTTAAAGATCAGATGGTTGTAGATGTGTGGCATTACTTGAGACTTCTGTCCCATTGGTCTGTATGTCTGTTTTGGTACAAGTACCATGCTGCTTTGATTACTGCAGCCTTGTAGTATAGTTTGAAGTCAGGTAGTGTGATGCCTCCAGCTTTGTTCTTTTTGCTTAGGATTGTCTTGGCTATGTGGGCTCTTTTTTGGTTCTGTATCAAGTTTAAGGTGTTTTTTTCTAGTTCTGTGAAGATGGTCAATGGTAGTTTGATGGGGATAGCATTGAATCTATAAATTGCTTTGGACAGTATGGCCATTTTTATGATATTGACTCTTCCAAACTATAAGCATGGAATGTTTTTCCATCTGTGTCTCCTCTTATTTCCTTCAGCAGTGGTTTATAGTTCTCCTCATAGAGGTCCTTCACATCCTTCATTAGTTGTATTCCTAGGTATTGTATTTTCTTTGTAGCAATTGTGAATGGGAGTTTGCTCTTTATTTGGCTCTCTGTTTGTCTGGTACTTGTGTATAGCAATGCTTGTGATTTTCGCACACTGATTCTGTATCCTGAGACTTTGCTGAAGTTGCTTATCATCTTAAGGAGATTTTGGGCTGAGACGATGGGGTCTTCTAAATATACAATCATGATATCTGCAAATAGACAATTTGCCTTTGTCTTTTCCCAAGTGAATACCCTTTATTTCTTTTTCTTGCCTGACTGCTCTGGTTAGAACTTCCAATACTATGTTGAATAGGAATGGTGAGAGAAGGCACCCTTGTCTAGTACCAATTTTCAAAGGGGATGCTTCCAGTTTCTGCCCATTCAGTATGATATTGGCTGTGGGTTTGTCATAAATAGTTTTTATTTTGAGATACGTACCATCGATATGTAGTTTGTTAAGAGTTTTTAGCATAAAGGCCGTTGAATTTTGTTGAAGGCCTTCTCTGTATCTATTGAGATAATTATGTGGTTTTTGTCTTTGGTTCTGCTTATGTGATGGACTACATTTATAGATCTGTGTATATTGAACCAGCCTTGCATCCCTGGAATGAACCTGACTTGGTTGTGATGGATAAGCTTTTTGATGTGCTGTTGCATTCAGTTTGCCAATATTTCATAGAAGAATTTTGCATCAATGTGCATCATGGATATTGGCCTGAAATTTTCTTTTTTAGTTATATCTCTGCCAGGTTTTCTCGTCAGGATGATGCTGGTCTCATAAAATGAGTTAGGGAGGAGTCCCTCTTTTAGTATTGTTTGGAATACTTTCAGAAGGAATGTTATCAGCTCCTTTTTGTACGTCTGGTAGAATTTGGCTGTGAGCCCATCTGGACCTGGACTTTTTTTCGTTGGTAGGCTATTAATTGCTACCTCTACTCAGACTTTGTTTCAGGCATTCAACCTCTTCCTGGTTTAGTCTTGGGAGGGTGTAAGTGTCCAGGAATTTATCCACTTCTTCTAGATTTACTGGTTTATGTGCACAGAGTTGTTTGTAGTAATCTCTGATAGTAGTTTGTATTTCTGTGGAATCCATGGTGATATCCCCTTTATCATTTTTTATTGCATCTATTCAATTCTTCTCTCTTATTAGTTTGGCTGGTCTATTTCGTTGATCTTTTCAAAAAACCAGCTTCTGGATTTACTGATTTTTTGAAGGGTTTTTTGTGTCTCTATCTCCTTCAGTTCTGCTCTGTTCTTAGTTATTTCTTGTCTTCTGCTAGCTTTTGAATTTGTTTGACCTTGCTACTGTAGTTCTTTTAATTTTGATGATAGGATATTGAGTTCAGATCTTTTCTCACTTCTCATATGGGTATTCAGTGCTATAAATTTCCCTCTGGACACTGCTTTAAATGTGTCCCAGAGATTCTGGTACGTTGTTTCTTTGTTCTTATTGGTTTTGAAGAATATGTTTATTTTTGCCTTCATTTTATTATTTATCTGGTAGCCATTCAGGAGCAGGTTGTTCAGTTTTCACGTAGTTGTGAGGTTTTGAGTGAGTTTCTTAATCTTGAGTGGTAATTTGATTGCACTGTGGTCTGAGAGGCTGGTTTTTATGATTTCTGTTCTTTTGCATTTGCTGAGGAGTGATTTACTTACAATTATGTGGTCAATTTTAGAGTAAGTGGGACGTGATGCTGAGAAGAATGTATGTTCTGTTGATTTGGGGTAGAGAGTTCTGTAGATGTCATTAGGTATGCTTGGTCCAGATCTGAGTTTAAGTCCCGGATATCCTTGTTAATTTTCTGTCTTGTTGATCTACTATTGACAGTAGAGGGCTAAAGTCTCACACTATTATTGTGTGAGAGTCTAAGTCTCTTTGTAGGTCGTTAAGAACCAGCTTTATGTATCTGGGTGCTCCTGTTTTGGGTTACGTATATATTTAGGATCATTAGCTCTTCTTGTTGCATTGATCCTTTTACCATTATGTAATGACCTTCTTTGTCTCTTGATCTTTGTTGGTTTAAAGTTTGTTTTATTAGAGACAAGGACTGCAACCCCTGCTTTTTTTTTTTGCTCTCCATTTGCTTGGTAAGTCTTCCTCCATCCCTTTGTTTTGATTCTGTGTGTGTCTTTGCATATAAGATGTGTCTCCTGAACACGGCACACCAATGGGTCTTGACTTTTTATACAATTTGCCAGTCTGTGTCTTTTGATAGGGGCATTTAGCCCATTTAAATTTAAGGTTAACATTGTTATATGTGAATGTGATCCTGCCATTTTGATACTAGCTGGTTCTTTTGCCCATTAATTGACACAGTTTCTTCATTGTGTCAATGGTCTTTACCATTTGCTATGTTTTTGCAATGGCTGGTACTGGCTGTTCCTTTTCATGTTTAGTGCTTCCTTCAGGAGCTCTTGTAGGGTAGGTCAGTTGGTGATGAAATCTCTCAAGAATTGCTTGTCTGTAAAGAATTTTATTTCTCCTTCACTTACGAAGCTTAGTTTGGCTGGATATGAAATTCTGGGTTGAAAGTTCTTTTCTTTAAGGATGTTGAATATTGGTTCTCACTCTCTTCTGGCTTGTAGGGTTTCTGCTGAGAGATCTGCTGTGAGTCTGATAGGCTACCTGTGGGTAATGTGAACTTTCTCTCTGGCTGCCCTTAGCCTTTTCTCCTTCATTTCAACCCTAGTGAATCTGACGATTATGTGCCTTGGGGTTGCTCTTCTTGAGGAATATCTTTGTGGTGTTCTCTGTATTTCCTGGACTTGAATATTTGCCTGCCTTGCTAGGTTGGGGAAGTTCTCCTGGATAATATCCTGAAGAGTGTTTTCCAGCTTGGATTCATTCTCCTCGTCACATTCAGGTAAACCGATCAAATACAGATTAGGTCTTTTCACCTAATCCCATATTTCTTGAAGGCTTTGTTCATTTCTTTTCACTCTTTTTACTCTGATCTTGCCTTCTCGTTTCATTTCATTGAGTTGGTCTTCAATCTCTGATATCCTTTCTTTTACCTGATTGATTTGGCTATCGAAACTTGTGTATGCTTCGTGAAGTTCTTGTGCTGTGTTTTTCATTTCCATCAAGTCATTAATGTTCTTGTCTAAGCTGGTTATTCTAGTTAGCATTTTGTCTAACCTTTTTTCAAGGTTCTTAGTTTCTTTGCATTAGATTAGAATATGTTCCTTTAGCTCAGAGAGGTCTGTTATTACCCACCTTTTGAAGCCTGCTTCTGTCAATTTGTCAAACTCATTCTCCACCCAGTTTTGTTCCCTTGCTGGTGAGGAGTTGTGATTCCTTGGAGAAGGAGAGGTGTTCTGGTTTTTGGTGACTTCATCCTTTTTGCACTGGTTTCTTCCCATCTTCACGAATTTATCTACCTTCGTTCCTTGAAGTTGGTGACTTTCGGATTGAGTCTCTGAGTGGACGTCCTTTCTGTTGATTTTGAAGGTAATCCTTGCTGCTTTTTAGTTTTCCTTCTAATAATCAGGTCCCTCTGCTGCAGGAGTGCTGGAGGTCCACTCCAGACCCTGCTTGCCTGGGAATCATCCATGGAGGCTGCAGAGCAATAAGGGTTGCTGCTTGTTCTTTCTTCTGGTATCTTTGTCCCAGAGGGTACCTGACAGATGTCAGCCAGAGCTCGCCTTTGTGAAGTGCCTCTTTGGATATACAGGGGTCAGGGAGCCGCTTGAGGAGGCACTCTGTCCCTTATCAGAGCTCAAGTGCTGTGCTGGAAGCTCCGTTGTTCTGTTTAGAGCTGCTGGGCAGGGATGTTTAAGTCTGCTGCAGCGGAACTCACAATCACCTCTTTTCCCAGGAGCTCTGTCCTGGGAAGGTGGGGCTTTATTTATAAGTCCCTGACATGCTGCTGCCTTTTTTCAGAGATGCCCTGTCCAGCAAGCAGGGATTCTAGTCACAGTCTGCCTGCAGACGCATTGCTGAGCTTCTTTAGGTTCTGCCCAGCTGCTGTGTAAACTTCCTTGCAGTTCTGTTTACACAGGTAAAATCAGAACTGCCTTAGTAATGGCAGACTATCTCAGTAATGACAGACTGCCTCGGTAATGGCGGACTGCCTCAGTAATGGCAAATGCTCCTCCCCCGACGGAGCTTGACTGTCCGGGTCAAGCTGAATCAAGCTCAAACTGCTGCATCGGCTGCGAAACTCTCAAGCCAGTGCATTTCAGAATGCTGGTGTCTGTGTGGATGGGACCTGCTGAGTCAGATCACCCAGCTCCCTGCTTTCAACCCCGTCTTTTTCAGGTGAATGGGTGGCTCTGTCTGCCAGGCGTTCCAGGTGCCAGTTAAAACAGCTGCCCAGATTTGTGCAGGTTTTTGTGCTAGAAAACCGCAGCACCGGCTGAAACAGCTGTGCTGGAAACCTTTGATCGGCAGGTGGGAATCTCCTGGTCTGTGGGCTATAAAGACTGCGGGAGATGCCCAGTGTCTGAACTGGAGCACCAAAGTGGCTGGAAAAGCCCCCAGTGGCCTCCAATGTGTGTGTGGGGGGGGTTCTTTGGTTCGTTGTACTTCCTGGGTAAGGCAGTACCCCACCCTGCCTCAGCTTGCCCTCCTTGGGCTACACCCACTGTCCAACCAGTCCCATTGAGATGCACCTGGTACCTCAGTTGGGAATGTGGAGATCACTTGCCCTCTGTGTCGCTCTCGCTGCAAACTGCATTCCGGAGCTGTTCTTATTTGGCTACTTTGGCCACTCCCCAGGTATATGAAGATTTCAAAAATGCATTTTAGAAAATGTTTCTAATAATAACATCCATGTCAATAAGATTATGAATTGGAAAGAGCTGGATAACTGTGATAGTTAGGCATAAAATTTCTTCAATATGCTCAAAGGTTGCTAATGAATTAATCCAGCTATTACAAAGAAATCCTAAGCAAAACTGGGAAGTGAAGCCCACAAGTAAAAAGACAGAACAAAGAAGAAAAAAGTAATCACTAGTAGACCGGAAAGAGTAACCATGTTTCACCTTTGAAATTTAACAGGGAGAAACAGGAAGCACTGTAGTTAATTCTCCATAATCAAAAGAAAAAATACAAAGACTAGGTGAGATGTGATCTGTAAAGCAGGCCTGTAACAAAGAAAGACAATGGGAGTCAGATGGGGACATAATTTCTAAACAGGATTTTAATGTCTACAGTTAAGAGATTATAAGCCTCAGCTCCTCTCAGAAGATTTGATCAGACATGCAGCACCGCATGCTAGCTGGTTTATGCATTATTGAGTGTTAGGTCACTTTTCAAAGTGTGTTCAGAGACATTAGCCAAGATTAACAAGAAATTCAAGACCATCTATGAAAAGAGTGGGAAAAACCAGAGATGCTTAGACCAAAGAAGAGACAATCTGTACAGAGGATGAAATTATTTAAAAGGCAAAACACTGCAAAAACATATACCCATTAGGGAGTGGAATAATTCAGTTACCATTTCTGGTTTTCCCATATTTAGCTTTTCATTCACTCACTGAACAAACATGTTCTGAGTACCTACTCTATCCACAATCTTCTAGGTGCTAAGAGTACTGCCTGGATGAACTTCTGCCACCCCTGCTAGAGGCCTAATCATGTGAGACATGCTTAGTCTTACTCCATGCAGTTGAAGGAACCACCTTTCTTTGCAGTCACCCAGTCTTGAGAAGTAAGAGTAACTAAACTCTTCCCCAAGGAAAAACTAATGCACTACTGCCAGGGAACTATGTCCACAGGCCACGAGGAGCAGCTCTATCCATGGGCAGGATGCCACTAGCAAAACTGATGAGCAACACATCGGGTTCCCACTTGGAACAAGAATGGCTATCACAATTTCCTCCCTATCATTTACTAAGTTTAACCTCTGTCTCTGGACCTTTTTTATGGCATGCTTCCTCTCTGAAGGCTACTTTCCTTCAACAATCCAATTTTTACTCCATCTTTAAGATGCACTCCTAGTTTATTTCCTCAGTTGAAGAAATCATTCCATTAGAACAATTGCAAAAGTATGAGTATGCTTAACGTAAGTTTAAAAAAGTGTAACTGTTTATCCTCAAAATGAGTACAAGTTGTATGTTACATCTTTATAAAGACTTATCTTTACAATCATTAGAATATGGAATTAGAAATATTTCTTAATACCCTCTAGAAATTTTCATAAACTTTCTGCTAAACCCATTATCCTCATCATAAAGTGACCAGTGAATACTGCCATCACTTAAAGAGGTGGGAGTGGGGTAGGGAGACGTGATATGAATTTTATATTCAATATGATTAAAGTTAGAGTGTCAAAGTATAATGGGAACAATTTCATCTCTGTGCTAAGGCTACAATTTTCTGAAATGTTAGCCTGACAGAGAACAAAAAGCAGAAGATAAGATTAAGCTGAATAAAAATTATTCTGAAACACTTATCTTTTTAAAACTCCTTTTGTAAATTAAATGACAGGAAACCATACAATCTAAATTTCAGGAGCCATTCTTTTGATACAATTTAATAAAGTTGGCAAAAAATTCACCCTGCAGATATATATATATATATATATATATATATCCCTTTTAAACAATGTTTAAATACAGAACAATTTAAAGCCCCTAATATTTAAAGTCTTTGATATTCACGTATTCACAAATAAATCTTGATTTCATCTATACTTAGGAAACCAAAAATGTTCACTTACATTTTTGTGATTAACACATTTCATAAGAACTAGCTCTCTGTAGGCCCGCTTGGCATGAGTTTGATTCTGAAATGGTCGGCTTAGCTTCTTGATTGCAACATTTCTTTCAAGAATGGCATCATAAGCTGCACTGTAATAAGAAATTCAAAAACAAAAAATCTTAAAGCAAAAATCTGTAAACTGAATTCATGAATCAGTCATATAGATTTCTCACTTTCTCCAAAGATAAATGTAACTGGATCACGTCCCAGTCTATGACGCTCAACGTGTGTCTTCTATATCTATTACAGTATATTTGTTTTTGCAACTATTTCCGAAGATGCTAATGGATTCAAAAAGACAATGAACAGAGACCCTACTTGTTCATTGTGTTGCCTCAAAGATCCACCTAGCACATTGTGGGCACTCAATGTACAAATGCATAATAATTATTTAGCTCCACTAGGTAGCTTAAAGGCTAAATGAATCCCTCACCTTGCGCTACCATCAAGGAAAGGTAGGATACAGAATGCAGCCGGGCGTGGTGGCTCATGCCTATAATCCCAGCACTTTGAGAGGCTGAGACGGGTGGATCACGAGGTCAGGAGATTGAGACTATCCTGGTCAACATGGTGAAACCCTGTTTCTACTAAAACACAAAAAATTAGCCAGGTGTGGTGGAGCACACATGTAGTCCCAGATACTCAGGAGGCTGAGGCAGGGAATCGCTTGAACCCGGGAGGTGGAGGTTTTAGTGAGCCGAGATCATGCCATTGTACTCCAGCCTGGTGACAGAGCAAGACTCTGTCTCCAAAAGAAAAAAAAAAAAGAAGATTTGCTAAATAATCTATATAAACATCTTACTTTCTATCCTTCTGGACACAATAAAATAAATACAGAAGAGGAAGTTATATACAAAGGTATGTATACAAAACACAATTTTATAATTTTTTAAAAAAGTAAAGCCCTTAAAAATGTGTTTTGGAGGGGAAGTTGTTTATAAATATGAATGCTAGATTTCAGGGCATCAGAAGTTCCTAATTTATAACTGGAAAACACAATACCATATCCATTACTCTTCATATCTTCCTCCATCCCATGACACTGACCATACAGCACTTTTCTCATATGACATGTCAGAGACGCCGAAGCACAAATAAGGTAAAGTATCTCTAAATTACAGAATTTTATGATGGAAAGAACTTAAAAATTATTTGGATTCACTATTGCTTAATAGAGGGCCAGTGGTAAACTAATTTGTCCAAGGTTAGTCAGAAAGTTAAAAGCAACACTAAGACTAGAAAACCTAAGACATGAAGTCATGCTTCTCAAACTGGATCATGTAACATACTATAAAAGACTAGTTCTATTTATGTGTATGTAATATTTGGAAAGCCAGCTCACTGCTGATTAATAGTTTTCTTACCTGACTGAAAACTTGAATTGTTTTATAGCTATCTCATTGTATCAAATGTCATGTAGCATTATATGTATTAAGAAATTGGTACTGCATAAATGCACACATCTATACATTATATATAACTACAGCCTATATACATATATATATATACACATACCAAAATATACATAAATATTATAATCCTTATTTGTAAAATGCCGTATTTACAAATATGTCCTACTCAAATAAATAAAACAAAAAAACTCAATGGAGTCATACAAAATTATTAGATGTTTTGACTATCTTCAAATAAAGCAGGCTTTATTTTTAACAATTAAATTCATGATTATTTTTTATCTGGCAAATCAAAAGCATATTTCAAATTCTAAAAGTTAAAAGGGGTCTGAGTAGACTCCACTATCCTGTATACAAAAGAATTAAACTTCTAATCACTGATTCCTCAATTCCGTAAATTAGAAGCACCTGAGGATACAAAGGCCACAATCTAGACTCAATTAATCTTACTATTTATGGTTAGGGCACAAAATAATGCTTTATAAAAAGGTGTGTATTCAGTTGACTCAGTAATACACATATGAGTTTTAAAATTTTTATGTTTAATATTTGTCTATTTCATAAAAATCTCATAGAAATTATTATTTGCAGCAAAATGTGAAAATATTCCTTAGGCTAACGGCTTGTTAAGAGGACCTAACAACCAATTTTTTCTTTTTTTTATTCTGGTACACAGACTTCAAAGTGCACTTACCTGAGGATGAATAAATATACAGAAACATTAATATATTTTTAAATATTATTTTATAAAAATATATAATCCTCACAATTCTGTAAAGTAGGTGACAGGCTTAACAGTGTTAATTTACCAAAAGTCATAAAGCTAGTATATTACAAATCTAAAACCTGAACAAGGGGCTGGTTTTCAGAATCCTAATACTGACTATATAGTATTATTTCCTTTAAATTTAATTTATGGTTGGTTAAGTGTGGTTGGTTACAATGAAAACTAGCCAGTCAAAATGGTTTACAAAATGACCCCAACTTCTGTAATTTCTGATATTCTAAATTACTTCAAGAACACAGAAAAGATAATAAATGTCAGTCTATTATGCAAATTTATTAAATCTTAATATGTTACCATAACTGCTCTGTTTGTTTTGAGACAGAGTCTTGCTCTATTGCCCAAACTGGAGTGCAGTGGCATGATCTCAGCTCACTACAATCTTTGCCTCCTGGGAGCAAGCCATTCTCCTGCCTCAGCCTCCTGAGTAGCTGGGAGTACAGGTGCATGCCACTTCACCCGGCTAATTTTTGTATTACGAGTAGAGATGGGGTTTCATCATGTTGGCCAGGCTGGTCTTGAACTCCTGACCTTGTGATCCACCCACCTTGGCTTCCCAAAGTGCTGGGATTACAGGCGTGAGCCACCGCGCCTGGCTTGCTCTGCATGTTTTAAAAGGAAGTATAATATTATAGGTCAAGCCTTCTTTCCTTTCTCCATTTTCTCAGAGATAAACAATATCCTAAGTTTGGTGTTTATGCATGCTTTAATCTTTTCTACATATATGTATATCCATAAATCTATGATATTGTTTTGCATATTTTAAGCTACATGTAAATGGTACAATAATGTATGGAGATATATATATATATATATTCTGCATCTTGCTTTTAAGCCTAGCACTACATTTCTGAGATTATCCTTGTTGGCACATACGGCTCCAGTTCTACAGTATTTCATAGCATGACTGTATCACAATGTTATTCTTCTGTTGATAGATTTGATGCTATTTCTCATTTTTGCTATTATAGATGGTGCTGCAAACACCAGTCCTCTGCATGACTCTTTGTGCACATGTAGAACAGTTTTTCTAGTACCTAGGAGAAGTGCTAGATTATAAACAACGATTTACATTTTGTTTAGAATACGGTCTGCAACAAATTTATCTCAATGAAGAGGTAATGAAATTATTCTTGAGTGAGGCTTATAGTTCCCCAAATTACTAGTTTATTATTATGCTAATTTAGCAATCTGGATTCAGTATCGGAACTATCCCAAGGAGTGATCTACATTTCAGTTTATAAAGAATTATGGTGATATAGCCTGAGCCCTTTGTAGAAATTAGCTTATCTATCAATTTTAAACATATGGATGAATTTTAAAACATATACAGTGAGATATTAGCTGACTGCATTCCCCAGTGTAGAATAAGATTTCCGAAATTCCAGAACTTCATTATACTGTGGAAGTGACTAAGTGAAACTTCTTATGAAACAATAACCTATGGGAATACATGTATACATGCAATAAAGAAGCCTGTCACTTATTCTTCCCTGATAGAAATATTTGTCTCCAATGGCTTATGACCAAGTATTTAATCAAGTTTAAACTATGATTGGCATTGCTCGTTTATAGAGTTATATCTTCTGAATAACACAGATTATCCCAAATCTGAAAACATGAAATCTAAAATGCTCGAAAATCCAAATTTTGGGGGCACTGACAAGACGCTCAAAGGAAATGTTCACTGAAGCATTTCTGGTTTGAATTTGAGATGCTCAATCAATGCAAATATTCCAAAATCTGAAATCCAAAACATGTCTGGTCCCATGCATTTCACATAAGGGGCAGTCAACCTTTAATAACAGTAATAAAGAAAAACCATTGATCCCCGAAGCAAGCAATTTACCATGGACTAGTTTTCATTTAATTTTTAGTTTTAATTTAATTTTTTGAGGTAAATTATATTATTTGCCAAAGTACCTAAATTACAAGAGGAGAACGATAGCAGTTAATGATTTTTTGCCTAATTTTTGGAAGGAAAAACTTACCATACTATTCCTTGAGCTCCTGAGCCTATAGGTTTTAAATTCTGATATCGTTTCAGGACTGTGAATGTAGAATCTCCAATCTCTACACTATAAAAATTGTTGTCACGCTTGCTTCTGCTCATGATGGCAAGCAATTAATTTAATGGCTTCATCCAAAAATTCACCAAGAAGCTGCAAGATGGAACAAAATGTGATGTTAACAAAATGAACTTGTTTTAATCTTGAAACTTGAGTCCTTACTCTGTTTACTTACTGATAGAAACACAGACTGCTAGATCATGAAAAGAGCTGCTTCATTACAAAACATAAGAAAAAAATATCACAGAGCCTTGATTAGCATATGCCATATGAATGAGAGATAGTTTTTTCTTTTTTAAAAACAAGTATTTATTAGGATAAATCACTCCTCCAATCTAGAAGTTACCAGTATTAATACATTAATAACTTACTACAAGATTAACAAAAGAAAGCAAATCATTAAAATTAAACATGTTTTTAACATCACTCCATAGTTCAAAATAAACTTAAAGCCAGTCTTTCTCATGTGCTTATCATAGAAAATTAAAACCTTAATTCTGTAAGAAATTTATATACTTTCATTCAAAAAAGGTTAACAGTCTCATTTAGTGCCAAGTGAAAGGAACAACAAATGGAAATAAATTGACTAGCACGTGTCACCCTTGCCTAAAAAACAAAAGGCATCATGCTGCCTTCACCATGACAGATTCTCTGATCTGCCAAGGCAACATCATGGTGTAACACACATACCGAGACTGTAATGGGTGAAAGGACCAGCAGCAAAATAGAAAGCAGACAGAGAGAATTACTTAGCATATAGGGATACAAAACAAAACAAAACAATACTATTCTAACCTGCTTCGGGCATCAAAAGTACGATCCAACTTCTGACTATCATTCTTTCACTATTTACAGGATTAAAAATCAAGAGTCTTTTTCTACCCATGTGAACACTGGTTATTAACAAACTCATTATCCATCCTTGCTAGACAAAAGAGACTATTCCAAAATGTATGCGAGGCAGCTTTAACCTATTCCTCACCTCCTCAATTAATCATGGGACCAACTGAGTCTAAAGAATTATTTTTTTGTGTGTGGTTTTAAGATAATGCTTACCCCCAAAAAGTCCTGATAATGACTTACAATACAAAAAAATTCAACAAATATTAATTGCCTACTAGGCACTCTGTATGTCCTGGGGCCAGATCACAAACTAGGTAAGAAGTTGAGCCAGTGGAGTGTGGAGAGCATGAGAATGCCTTGACCTGATCCTTGGCTGTGACAGACATGGAGATTATACTGCAAGACAAAGGGGGAGCAAGGGTAGAATATGAACATTTGAGACTCTATTATAATGACTCAGATGAAAGACAGAGAAACAATGAAGAGTCTCAGGCCTAATGGAGTTTAAAATAAACAAAAACGAAACAGGAAACTCCAAACAATGTGAGCTGTAAAACCAAGGACAAATAAACTAGAAACAAATGAGGAATTAGACTTGGATACATTTTAAAAGGTCCAGAGAAACATTTCCAAAATCACTAGCTTTAGTAGTCATGTAATTCTCCAGAGAAGACTGTCTGAAATGACAAGCCTCATAAATTCTTCCTAAGTGGACTGTAATAAAGAAAGGAACTTTGATAATGATTTAAACACTGAGCTATGTTCATAGAATGCTCACATACAGGTATCGTTCACCCTAATCATTTTCCTACCATAACCTGAATTCCCTCCTACTTACTCCAATAGAGAAATAAGGAAGAAGAGAAGTGCGAGGAGTGGAAGGGAAAGTGTTGGTTGTCAGGCCCTTTATTATTAATTACTCTACACATCTATCCTGGAAACTGTGTCTGCCAGGACATGGAGACAGTAATAATGATCTCTGATAATCTACAAATATGAGCAGAGGCTGAGCACAGAGTTGATGGTGTTTTTACCTTCTGGAAGGTTAAACAGTCTTCCACTTAAGCATTCAAACTACCTGCAGATTATGATTCCTAACCTTACTTGGAGGAGCAGTATTTCTCTCTCTAAAAGATTAAGATAATTAGGAGAGAAAGAGGTAACTCTGTGGTGCTTCACAAGACTTGACCATACTGTTACCAAAGTAGATAACAAAAAACCTGTCTCAGAGTTTCTCTACTTGCTGGAAAAAAAGAAAAGCTGTAGATCAAGGAACATACATGCATTAAGGCAGGTTTCCTTTTCTGCTAAAAGAGTAACACCAAGGAAAAGCTCCTTTCTGTTCTCAGAACAGGGTGGCCCAACCACAGGAGGGGGATTCATGGTGACAAGAAGTCTGAACAAAGGCTATGGCAGGCAGCTGAGCATGGATAGTCACAACTCCCCAGGAGCAGCGCAGAGGCAGGCAGACAGGCTCCAAGGTTAAGCAGGTAGTCCCAGCTAGTGGTACCCTTGGCAGAAGCCACAGCTGCCACCTCCAAGAACAGAAGACAGAAAACTCACTACTCACTTATACTCAAGTCATGCGATTTTCACAGGAATATCTGACTTAAGCACCATGCTATGTAGTATGAACAAGACGGTAATCAGCATCTGGCTCCTCACAGAGTTGCAGTAAGACAGAAAAACGGACCTTAATCGGACAGTTTACCTGCCTGATTGTAACTATAGCAGTGGTGAGGGCAATGAAGGAAAGGGGCAGGATGTCAAAGAAGCATATGACAGTCTGGGCTCAGCAGCAGATGCTTCTGACAACATGATGTTTAAACGAGATCTGAACACTGATTATGAGTCAATCAGGCAGGGAAAGGAGAGACCTTTCTAGGCAGAAAACAAAGCACCTGCAAAGGATCTAAAAACTGTACCAACTTTAACTCTATAATTTGATGAGTTGTGATAGACGTATATAATTACATAACCACCTTCAGGAAAATCATGATACAAAACATTTCCATTACCTCAATATGTTCCCTGTATGGTCAATCTCCACTCTACAAATACCGCCGCCCCCACCCCCCCACAACTCTTAGCAACCATTGAATTGGTTATCGTGCCTTTTCTAGATCTTCATATATATGAAATCATACAGCATGTAATTTTTGTTTGGCTTCTTTCATTTGCTCTATGATTTTGAGATTCATACATGCTGGAGTCCTTTTACTAGGGAATAAATTTCATTGTGTGGATGTACCACTTGGACATTTCAATTGTTTACAGTTTTGGGGTTATTATAAACGATGCTAGTATGAATTTCATACTTTTTTCCTTCATTCATCTTAGGTTTATTATCTAGGAGTAGAATTGCTGAGGCCTATGTTTAACTTTATAAGAAATTTTCAAATTGTCTTCCAAAGCAGCCATATCATTTTCTATTTACACCAGCAATATGTGAGCATTCTACTTGCTCCACATTCTTCTGATTGCCACTTAATTTTACCTATCCTAGTGGGTATACAGTGGTATTTCATGGTGGTTTACATTTGCATTTCCTAATAACTAATGAGGTTGATCATCTTTTCATGGGCTTATATGCCATTTATGTAATTATTTTTGGTGAGATAGCTATTCGGTCATTTTCTCTAGTATAAAAATACGACTGTCTTATGAGTTTTAAGACATATTTATACATTCTAGATATACATTCTTTATCAGATGTTTTTTAAGTATTTTTTCCCCAGTCTGTGGTTTGCACTTCCATTTTCTTGGCAGTGTCTTTTTATTTTGAAATAATTTTAGGCTCACATGGAAGTTACAAAAATATTACAGAATTTCTGGGTACCTTTCACCCAGCAATAACATTTGAAAACCATAGTACAGTTATCAAAATGAGGAAACTAACATTGGTATAATACTATTAACCAAACTAGAAACCGTACTCAGATTTTATCAGTTTTTACATGCCCTGACTATGTGTGTATAGTTCTAGAGAAATTTATCACACACACATATTAGTAAAAGCTCCCACTACAATCAGAATACTGAACTATTCCAGCCTGGTGAGGTGGCTCACTCCTGTAATCCCAGCACTTTGGGAGGCCGAGGTGGGCGGATCACTTGAGGTAAGGAGTTCAAGACCAGCCTGGCCAACATGGTGAAACCCCATCTCTACTAAAAATACAAAAATTAGCCGGGCGTGGTAGTGCATGCCTGTAGTCCCAGCTACTTGGGAGGTTGAGGCATGAGAATCGCTTGAACCCTGGAGACGAAGTGCAGTGAGCCAAGATCCTAACACTGCACTCCAGCCTGGGTGACAGTATGAGATTCCATCTCAAAAAACAAACAAACAAACAAAAAAACCTGAACTATTTCCAACACCTCAAAGAAACAGCTTCATGCCATCATCCCTTTATAATCACATACTCCTCCCAACTCTACCTGTGGCAACTACTCATCTGTTCTTTGTCAATATAATTTTTTCATTAAAAATTATATATTGGTAGTAGTGGCTCATATCTGTAATCCTAACACTTTTGAAGGCCAAGGCAGAAGGACTGCTTGAGCCCAGGAGTCTGAGACCAGCCTAGGTAACATAGTAATACCCCATCTCTATAAAAAAAAAAAAAAAAAAATTAAAAAAAAAAAATTACCCAGGGTAGTAATGCACAACTATGGTCCTAGCTGCTTGGGAGACTGAAGCGGGAGGATCGCTTCAGCCCAGAAGTCAGAGGCTGCAGTGAGCTATGATAGCACCACTGCACACTATCGTGGGCAACACGGTGAGATGGTCCAAAAAACCAAAACAAAACAAACAAAACAAAGTTATACAAATAAAATCACCCTATGTAATCTTTTAAATCTTTTGAAACTGACTTTTTTCACTCAGTATAACCCCCTTGAGATTCTCCAAGGTGTTGGTATATCAATAGCTTGCTCTTTTTCTTACTGAATATTATTCATTATATAAATGTATGACAATTTGTTATCCATTCACCTCTTTTCTGCTATGACAAAGCTGTTATAAGCCTTTGTGTATACATTTTTGTGTGAATATAAGTTTTCATTTCTTTAGGATAAATATTGAGGAGTAAGATATGGTAAGTCCATGTTTAATTTTACAAGAAACTGGCAAACTGTTTTCCAGAGTGCTGTATCATTTTGCACTTCTACTGGCAATGTGTGAAAGATCTAGTTCCTCCACATTCTTACCAACACTTGGTTCTGTCAATACTTTTTATTTTAGCCATTCTAATAGGTGTGTCATTATCTCATAATGGCTTTAAATTTGTGTTTTCCTGGTAGCTAATGATATTTAGCATCTTTTCATGTGTTTCTTTGTCAACTGTATATGCTCTTTGGTGAAGTGCCTGTTCAGTGTTTTATTCATTTTCTAATTGGATTGTCTTATTTCCTACTGTTGAGTTTAGAGACTTTTAAAATATATTCTGGATACACATTCTTTATCAGATATGCAATTTCCAAATATTTTCTCCCAGTCTGTGGCTTGCCTTTTTATACTCTTAACAGTGCCTTTCACAGAGTAAAAGTTTTTAATTTTGATGAAGTCCAAGTTATTACATTTTTTTCCTTTATGGATTCTGTTTCGGTGCAAGAAATCTTTGCCTGGCCCTAGATCAAAAACATTTTCTCCCAGCCAGGCACGGTAGCTCATGCCTGTAATCCCAGCATTTTGGGAGGCTGAGGCAGGTGGATCACGAGGTCAGGAAATTGAGATCATCCTGGCTAAGATGGTGAAACCCTGTCTCTACTAAAAATACCAAAAACTAGCTGGGCATGGTGGTGCACGCCAGTAGTCCCAGCTGCTCAGGGGGCTGAGGCAAGACCGCTGCACTCCAGCCTAAGAAACAGAGGGAGACTCCGTCTCAAAAAAAAAAAAAAAAATTTTTTTTCTCCTTCGTTTTCTTATAAAAGTTTTATAGTTTACACTTTACATTTACATCTATGATAACTGTTGTATAAGAGTTTTAAGTCACAGTTTATCTCTTTGGTTATGGATATCTAACTATTCTAATACCATTGGTTGTAAAAAGCAACATTTCTCCCCACTGAATTGCTTTTGCATCTTTGTCAAACATCAGTTGGCTCTACTTGTATGGGTCTACTGGACTTAATTCTGTTTCACTGATCTATCTTTTGATCAACACCACAGTGTCTTGAGTATAATGCTGTCTGTTAAGTCTTAGAATCAGGTAGTGTGATTTTTCCAGCTCTATTCTTCTTACTCAAAATTGTTTCCAGTTACTTCATAATTCTGTATACATTTTAGAAGAAATCTGTCCATGTCTACAAAAAATAATGCTAATATTTTGATAGAAATTGTGTTAACAGTGACTTTTGAAGTTCAAAAGGTTTTCTGAATGAAGTACAACTGGTTTATTTTTTCTTTTATAGTTTGGTCTTGTATGTGTAGGAAATCATTGCCCACTTAAAGGTTAAGATTCACTGTTTTGCATACATATGTCCAACTGTCCAAAAACTGTGTGTTAAAAAGACTACCAGTTTCTTCCACTGAATTGTCTTAGTATTTTTTGCTGAAAATCAGATAAACATATGTGTGTGGACCTATTTCTGAACTATTTTCTATACCATTAATAATATGTTTATCCTTAGGCTAATACTGCACTGTCTTGAGTAACGCAGCTTTCTAGTAAGTGTGAAAATCAGGCAATTTAAGTCATTAAACTTTGTTCTTTTTCAAAAATGTTAGCTATTCTAGGTCTTTTGAATTTTTATATAAATATCAGAATTAGCTTGCCAATTTTTACAAAAAAAGCCTGCAAAGATACTGACTGGAATTGCATTTATGGTATACATCAATCTGAGGAGAAATGGCATTACAGCAGTTTTGAGTTTTTTGATTCACGGACATGATACTTGTTTCCATGGGCCTGTATAACTTCTAATATACAGGCCTTACATAATTTTGTTTAACTTCTCCATAAGCATTAATATTTTTAATGCCAATATTTTTATTTTTATTTAAATTTCAAGTTATCCAATGCTAGTAACTGGAAATCTAACTACAATTTTCACACATGCTGAATACAAGTGATGAGGGCAAACATCATTCCCTGTTCATGATCTTAAGAGAGAAAGCCTTCAGTCTTTCATCACTAAGCATGATATATATAAGATTTTACTAGTTGTCCTTTAACAGACAGATTGAGAAAATGCCCTTTAAATCCTAGTTTACTGAGACTTTTTATCATTAATGGGTACTGAATTCTGTTAAATGACTTTTCTGAATATACTGAGATAATCATATAATTTTTCTTTCATAGTTGGTTCACAAGGCAAATTACACTGATTTTCAAATGTTAAGCCACCCCTGTATTCATGGAATGAATCCCACTTGATTGTAAATTATCATCTATCTTTTTTGTATGTTGAATCAGCTGGCTAAAATTCCTTTGAAGATTTTTCTATCTATTTTTATAATGAATACTGGTCTGTAGTTTTCTTTCATATTAGAGTAATGCTGACATAAAATGAGTTGAGAAGTGTTCCTTCTTTTATTTTCGGAAAGGCTGTATGGAACTGATATTAATTCATCTTTAAATGTTTCACAGACTATCTCAGTGAAGTCTTCTATGATGAATTGGTTTCTTTTTGAGGGACTGTTTTAATTATAAATCTACATTCTTTTATAAACATAGGAGGCAACTATTTCTTCTTCAATAGGCTTTGGTAGTTTGTGTTTTTCAAGGAAATTGCTCATTTAATAATCTAAGTTGTCCAATTTAATGTCTACAGGATCTATATTCATGTCTCCTCTTTCATTACTACTAATCTCATTTGTGTCTTCTCTTTTTTCTAATCAGTCTGGCCAGAATTTTAGCACATTATTGATCTTTTCAAAAAAGATTCTAATTTATTTTTCTCTAATGTTTTACACTTTTATATTCCAATGCTTCCTATTTTATCTTTATTTCCTTCTCATTGCTTGTTTTGGAGCTATTCTTCCTTCTAGTTTCTTAAAATAGAATCTTAAGAGTACTGATTTGAGAACTTCTTTTTATAATATAAACATTTAAGCACCATTTTAAGCTTTATCCCACAACTTCATATCCATATTCAATAATAAATGCAGACACTTTTAAAAACTCTTACTTCACATGCGGTCCTATTTATTTCAAGTGCTTTGTAAGTACTATTTTAATCCTGAAAACAGCCGTAGGAGGGTTTTCTATTTGTTTACAGCTAGAGGGTAAATCTAGTCCCTGATATTAGACCTTGTATTCACATTCTGTCTGATGTTTCCTTGTGCTAAGAAAGGTACTATAGCTCTTCCATCTTACAGATGATGAAACTGAATCTTACAACGATTAATTGCCTACGGTTACAAGGTAAGGGGTAGATTGAGTCCTTCAAAAATATACCACAGTGAGTCCAAAAAAAAAAAAAAAATCCTGAAGATAAAAGAATATGGAGGAAGAGAGGTTATAAGTCTTTAACCTGCTGAGTCTGAGATATCCATTTGGTAACCAGATACAGAACTGGACCTCAGATGAGTAGTCTGCGTGAAAGAAAATTTAGGAGTTGTCACTGTTACTGAAGCAATGAGAGACAAATTATTCCAGAAAATAGTGGTAAGTAAGAGACAAGATTCAGCTGTATAACAACTACACTTAATGAGCGATTGGAGAAAGATAAGCTGACAAGGAAGCCGAGATGACGGAGCCAAAGACCTAGATAGAAAACAAGGAGAACACTGCAGAAGCCAACGGAAGAGAGTGTGTTAAAGAACAAAACAGCTAATAGCGCTGATTATTACAGAGGTGTCAAGCCATTTGAGTGGAGCAAATGCAGTAGAAGCTAAATTAAAATGAGCTGAGGTGTAAGTAGGAAATGATTTTAGAAATAAGGAAACTGGATATAGCTACTTCTTTAGAGAAGTTTAGCAAAGAAGACCAAAGATGAAATAGACAAAGAAGAGTAAATGGTCAAGGGAGGATAATTAGATACTAGATGATATATAATATAGCATAGTATAACTCCTATAACACAGAGACAACATGAACATGTTTATATGCTAACAGAAAGGATCCAATAAAGAGGGGGAAGAGTGAGAATGGGAGAGTGAGAAAGAAAACAGGTTTCACAGTTAGCATATCATTTTTGAAAAGGAAGAAAAGAATGGGATCCAGAACACATGTGTGGCCATACAGATGGAGATACTGGTGTGTCACTGCCACAAAAAAAGTACCATCAAGAGACTGGGACAGAAAGTGCAATTTCCAATTGTGACATTATATGTCTATTGCATACTATATAATAATAACATACATAATTCTATGTATTATATATGGAAAGAACATATATATAGGTTTTCATCCACAGCTCCTGGCTCCTAACTCCCATATACCTTGTTATAACCTTTTGTGATGACGTTGGGGTGCTTTGGGCCTCAGAAAACAGAATCCCTTTCTCTGATATCCTCCTTTCACCAGCTCAAGGCAGGACTCTAATCTTCCCCTGCCTTTCTGACTGCAGGTCATAAGGCTCTCATTTCAGAAGGGGTCCTGTCCCACACCCTTGAGAAAGGAATGTTGCACAGAAAGACTAAGAAGAATCAGAAAAGACAGGCTTGTAGGTTTCTCCACTCAGCCTATTAGTGTTAGAGTACACCCTTTTTTGTCCAATCACATTTCTACATGGTTGTCAAACATGCCTATCCAATAAATCTCCATGAAAGGCTCAAGAAGACAGGGCTCAGGGAACTTCTGGATAGCTGAACACGTGGAGGTTTCTGGAAGATGGCATGCCCTGGGAAGGCTTCGAAGCTCTGTGTCCCTTCCCCCATACCTTACCCTATGCATCTCATTATCTGCATCCTTTGTAATATCCTTTATAATAAACCGGTAAAGTTGTTTCCCTGAGTTTTGTAAGCTGCTCTAGCAAAGTAATCTAACCCAAAGAGAGGGGCATGGGAATCTCAACTTGGAGCCAGTCAGTGAGAAGTTTCAGACTTGAGGCTGTTATCTGGAGGCGGCGGGGGGGAGGGGACTAAGTCTTGTGGGACTGGGCCCTCAACCTGTGGGTTCTCATGCTATCTCCAGGTAAATAGTGTCAGAATTGAATTGGAAGGTACTTAGCAGGTGTCCACTGCAAAACTCATCACTTACTTGGTGTGTGGGGAACTCCGCCTACCCAACATTTGGTCACACGAGTCTTCTGTGATTATTGTGTTGCGTAAGAGAACAGAAAAAAGCACTTTGAGTTGAGTTTTTCCACCTTCACCAAGATAAGAGCATTAAGGATACTGCTAAGATTTATGGAGGATGAATTTGATATACTTATCTCTCCATTATTAAGCTTGAACAGCAACAGTATGTGTGAGAAGGAAATGGCATGGTTTCTGATGACACATTTCCCTACTCAGGAAGGCTTCTGAGATTAAAAACAAAGGAACTATTATTATAGAATTCAGATCCCAGTTAACTGACGGGGTAATCTGAGGCTCAAAAGAATTAATGTGCAACCAAAAGTATGGAAATACTGAGGTTCAGCTGTAACTTTCAAATTTCACCTATCATTACTACTGGGGCGAGAAGGCTACAATCATGTCAACATAGCTAAACTACTATCCCCCAAACTCTGACGTATCTCATTTGGTCATTTCCCCTTCCTTTTCATGAAATATTTTTACCACTTTCTGTATCTAACCAAATTCTAAGACTAGCATAAACGTGATCTTCATAAGCCTTTTCCATTCAAATCAGCTCTAACCTAAATTCTCATCTAAACTATCTTGCTATATATTTACTTATGCAGATTTCATTGTCAGACTGCGGTCTTTCTGAGGGCAAGGGCTGCAATTCCTACATCTTCAGATTTCCAAAACACTTAGACTCTTCATAAAGTTAGAACAAATTAACTGCTAAAAAAGTTAACCACGAATGTAAATCTTTTTAAAGTAACAAATTACTTAATAAATTGTTTCATCTATCTTTACCAGTGTTTTTATTAGCAAAGTTGGGGGGGGGCATATTAGGTTTTTATGACTCAAGGCTTATTTCTGTGATATCTTTATATATCAGGCTTACCACCAATCCATAAAATGGCTAGGCTGTCAAGCCTGAACGTAGAAACATACAGGTTAAACTAGTTACATAAAGTGTTCTCTAGGAGTAAAGAATGAGTTCAATGCAACCATACAGCCAGGCTCCAGAGACCCTGGAAAATAATTCAGGTAATACAACAAAGGTTCAGAATTTAAGATGGCTCCAATCATCAGGCTATCCTGACAATAAGTCACTAAGATAACATAGAGCCCATCTATTTTTACTTAACCTGGTTCTGTGGCTACCAATAGAACTATCTGACGGTTAATTTTATGCATCAACTTGTCTAGGACACAGGATACCCACATATTTGGTCAAACATTATTCTAGGTGTTTCTATGGGGGTGTTCTGGATAACTTTAACATTTATATAAATAGACTGAGTAAAGGAGACTGCCCTCTGTGATGTGGGTGGGCCTCATCCAATCAGTAGAAGGCCTGAATAAAACAAAAAGGCCGACCTCCCTGAGAATAAGTGGGAACTCTTCCTGCCTACCTTGAGCTTGGACATTGGTGTTTTCCTGCCTTTAGACTCAAACTGAAACATCAGCTTTTGCTAGACCTTGAGCCTACTGGCCTTTGAACTAGAACTACGTTCAGTCTTGGTTCTCAGGCCTTTGGACTCAAACTGGCACTGTATCACCAGCTCCCCGGGTCTTCAACTTGCAAACTGCAGATCTTGGAACCTATGAACCTCCACACCCACATGAACTAATTCCTTACAATAAATCTCTTAATACAGTTCCTAAGAGATGCCTTACATGACTAGCCTATCCAAATTCCCCTTTAAGCACACTCTCCCCTCATCCCATGTCATTCTTCTTCACATCACTTACCACCGCTGACATTCTAGTATATGCTTATTATCTGTCCTACTCAAACCCAAGTTCCATGAAACCATGAATTTTGTTCTTTTCAAGAATAAATCACCAGTGCCTTGAGGAGTGCCTGGCTAACAACAGACATTCAAAAATGTTGAATGAGTCAATGAATAAGTGAACAAACTGTTACTTTAAGCTCCCATTATGAATTGCCTATCATTCTCCTCTCAAGGAGTAGTTTACAGGAAAGAGAAAGATTAATTTAATCATATCATTGCTGTTTATGCAGTTTTCATACCAGGCCACTTCATATGCCATTAGCCTTGGGCCAGAGGCCTGCTCTGGTCTAATCAGTTCTGGACAAAGTGGCAGAACCACGTATTACAGGATCTGCTAAGTAACTGCTTCGTAAATAGACAATAAGCAGCTAATAATCTTTAAGGTGAGGGCTCAGAGTGAGCACTATGAGGTTAGGTCTAACTAATGAAGACTCACTACTTTCAGAACATAGTCAGAATTTCTTGGCCTCAACCCTCACTCACATCATTTCCCTAAAAGAGTAATAAGCTTAAATTTAACCTCACTCCTTGTTAGCCCGCAACTGGTGTTTAGATCAGATCTCAGCTGCTACCATGAAAATGCACCTATTTCAGTTCCAGGTATTTTCAAAGTTCATTTTTCAACTATATTTTAAGTAATAAATATAGAAATACCACTACGTCTGCATTAAGAAGGCCTATTCCGGCCACATATTTGTCTACAGTTTAACCAAAAGTAGTAGAAACGGTATGTGAAATATAGGGTGCATCCTAGGGTAATTCCCTCTTCCTCCTTCCCAAAAATAAACTATGGCTGACTAGCCATTTATGTCTCTCAGGACATATGCTTTTCTTCTTTCCCTCAGAGACTGCCTACTGAGTGGTGTGAATGCAGTGTCCATCGTGGACTTTGTGGTTCCTCCTCTAGAATAAGGTAGCAGAGCCATACGAAGAGTAAGCCAGCCCCGGTCTGAGCATGCACTACAGGGCCCATTCTGAGACAGCCTATGTTTCCATCACTGCTGACACTAGCACCAAATGAAGAAAACTGGAATTTTACTTCCATTCTTACCCAGGGCATATTATTAAAGAGGAATTATTTTGTTATTTCATAATTGAGTTTATATACTGAAGAGACAGATAAAGAGTATGGGTTATCTTCTTAAAACTAGGGGGAACATGCTGGAAGAGAAAAACCTCTTGAAAGAGAATGTCTCATTGATAAGGTTCCAGTTAATTGCCCCACTTTTATCCTCTTCATGGAGTTTTAACATTGATTCCCACAGCAACCACAGAACTAGAGGGGCATGCTATTTCCCTCTCTTTCTACTTTAGTTGAATGACCAAATCTCTTCCTTTGCCTCCTTTAACAGAGATGAGAAGAAAGACTTCTTAAAAGTGATGTTACTAAAATGCCAAAGAAAATGAAAAGGGAAATAATGAAAACTACAATAAAACAAAGTTTTATCATAAACTTACTTAATGGCTGGCCTTAGAATTTAAACAACTGATTTCAAAAGCTATCTCACAGAAAGGTAAGGCTAACAAGTTCCTGAAATTCTCACAACAAATACACCATTAGTATGAATTAAGATTCAGGAAGTTTATTATTAAAACAAAATGAAACAAAGCCAGTAGGCAAGAAGGAACGTTTTAGAATGCCCTACCCATACCATCTTTAAAACTGGGTAAATATACAACACCTTTGCCTTTCAGTCTGGCTTAGTGACTCTCCAATTTAAATGTGCATAAAAATTAATGTTCAACAGTATGTGTGTACACAAAAGATTTCATATTGACTTTTATAAGTTAAGGAACTTCCAAGGGTAATTATGACTTTGGCTTTACAAACTAACTTTAGACTCAAGACCAGAGTGCACAAAATTCCACTCTTCCAAATAATTCGCAAAACTGCCATAGTCTAAATTACCACTAAAATCTCCTTAAATCACAATGTAACATTTAGTACAATAACATTTAGGTCCATGATTCTATTTAAACTATTTACACTATACATGACATGCTCATCCGATGGAAGACATGTAGAAACTAAGAGGGAACAGCAGATTCTCATCTACAAGGGCATAAGCTTCCTCAGAGGGGCAGAATTGTCTGTACTACTGAAAGTGTCATTTTATCTGTCAAGAACGGTACAGCTGGATATTCAAAAGCTAAATTCATGCATAATAAAATGTTACTACCATAAGCATTTAAAAAATGAGGCTTCCAAAAAGAGGTTATAATCTCATAAAAATACATAATCTTATAAAATCTTACAAAATTTTATAAAAATTAATCTGAGCTCTTTCCAGATGATTCCCCTCTATATTAAAGATTATTTTTTTCTCTTTCTCCCTTTTCAATACTACTCTCTTATAAAGAAGAGGTTACAGTCCTACTCCCACAGATCTCCCATGATAAAGTAGAGGGCAAATCCTTCAAGCATCAGTATAATTAGCATGTTTCTTTAGTTACCCATGAGTCCAGAAAAAAAAATTGTAACAGCCAAGAGACAGCTTTGTTTGCCCTGGCCACTTCACTGTTTTTTCTAGTAGGTACACTAATCATACCTAGCTTGCCCTCTCTTCTAGGAGAATCTGATCCCCACCCACAAAGGGGAGGAGGAGGCCTGGTTTGTACTTCTACAATTGGGTTTTTTAAGACCTATTCATAAAATAGAATTAATTCTTAAGTGAGCTTATTTGAGTAGGTTTACTACGTTCTAACCACAAAACGATGCTACGACAGAAATTGTCTCAACAAGAAACTGTCCCTTAACAATTTCTACATTTTGAGGAGGATCTAAAACTACACAGCGACAGGCACATGAAATCAGTAAGCTAATTCAGAACTCGTTTTCAAGACATCATTCAGACATTCAAGTTATTTATGAAAGATCTCAAGACTTTATAGCCATATCCTTGGCAGTAAAGTAAGTAAATGTTTCTGGCTACTTTAAAATATATATATTTCAACAGAGACGACGTCTTGCTATGTTGTCCACTGATCTTGAACTCCTGGCAAGCAATCTTCCTGCCTCAGCCCCTCAAAATGCTAGAATTACAGATGTGAGCCACCATGTCTGGCCATTTTTGGCTACTTTTAAAACAATAACAAATAGAAGTAACAGAAATGATATGGTATGATGTTACCATAACACTTTAGTTAGCTTGTATCCAAGATTCTAAAATTACTTTGTACTCAAAATGGCAAGAATCTCAAAATATTCCAAAGCTGGCTTCTGGGCTTGCTCAGCTGCATGTAGATTATTAGTGTCAGTAAGGCAATGCCAATTTTCACAATGGCATTCAACTGAGTAAACAGGTCAACTATTTTGTAAGAATATACTATTTTCCAAGGTACTCAAATATTTTAAATTTAAATCTAAGAAAAACTGATACCCATAAATTTCCATAAAGTTTTATGAGTTTTTACATAAGAAAGAAGGCTGAGTTTTAAAGGCACCTTTGTACAGTGTACTACTTGGGTTAAATCTTCCCACCCTCATTCCTTTAGAGGAAGCTAACAATTGCTTAGGGCAATAAAACAGGTAACTGGAAGACTAATAGTCTAAAACAGGGAAATGTATTTAAATTTGGAACAAAAGGAGCAAACAGTGCAACTACAAAATGAGAATGACACTACTGAGATTATACAAATACAAATCTAACAATTGTTTTTTTTTTCAAAATCAAGACTAATTAATGACACTGACGATACCCTTACACACCCAGATGGACTTCACAGTCCCTTGGAGAGGTAAATCTCATCATGTCTTTGAAATGTTAACGTGCAGGAATTAGCCAAGCAGCATTCCAGCTAAGATCTAAAACAGAGTTAAAATTCTTTAGAAAAACAAAAAATTCCTTTCCTTGGTTACTATCTTTAGCTCAGTGAGAAACATTTATAAGAATCTGAATTATTTTCAATTACTACAATATTAATATGACTCTTGATCCTTTAGGGTACCCATTAGTTACTGATCCTTTTCCCTTCCATGAACAGCTTTTGATTTCTTGTCTTCTGTCTGTGGTCAGCTGAAACCCTGGAGAGGATGGCCAAGCAAAAATGTGGATTGCATCTTGTGGCTGAAGACTTTCACTATTTAAACTGTTTTTCAGGTGAGTCTGGATCTTGTGAGGGCTGCTTTGCACCTCTTTGGAGACGGCTTGTGCATCCTTGGTCAAGTCAAAAAAACTTCTTAAGCTTATTGGTTTTGGAGTGTCACTTGGAAAGGCACTTTTGGTTAAAACGGAAAAACCAGTCAGAAGCCAGGAATACTGGCTGTTTATTCCAGCTAAAATCTGATAAAAAAATTTGAAAATACTTGTTTTTCTTTGAAAGAGCTCCACAGCCAGAAATTAGCTTAATTAAAAGCTGACATTTAGGAGATATATATATATATATACACACACACACACACACACACACACACATGTTGCTGTAGAAGAAAGACCTTCTGTTTTACTCTTTTGGAATCTGTTAACATAATTTTTGCCAAAGATAGAGTAAAACTGAATTGGTCTTTTGGAAAACTTACGTTCTTCACTGTGCTTGAAATATAAATTTGCTACTTGTTCTTTAAGACTTGGTAAGGGCTTCAGGCATATGCAATAAACTTGAACTTGTTCTATTTATGAAGTTTGAATCCAATGTCCTTTTAAAATAGTGAGTTTTACCTGTCTCATGGACAGAATTTTAAAATCAAAGCTATGAAATCTTTACTTATGTTTGTATTTTTATGTACATATGTGTACAGATCTGTTTGTATATTGTCTACATAGTACCAAATTGACAAATAAATCAATGCTCATAGCTTAATAATCCCAAATATTTTTTAAGTTCATGTGACTTTAGTAATCTTTGAGAAATAAAACTAGTTTTTTAATTCTTTGTAAAATAAAATTAGAAGGTCTTCAGACTTGTCAGTTTTAAACATAATCAGGCATTTTTGCCTGGGTCTGCTAGTTAGAAAGGTTTAGGCTTTCTCTACTAGATGTCTGAAGCTCCTAAAACAGTTGCTTCTGTGACATATTTGATACTTATCTGACTTGTCTGTGAGCTTATGTATTAGGGTCATTAGATTCTGGGCTCTAAACAAGTGAGGACTGGGGACATATGTGGTACTCTCTCTGGCCTGGCTGTATCTCCTGGTTATAGTGAGAGGAGTCAGACAGTATCTTCCCAGTTCTGTCCTGGGCTCTACAATTGGTGTGTAAATTCAGGACCCAGACAGGCCCTGCCCCTTCATAACCATATTTGGGTGCCACGTGGGTACTTGGGACTCAGTATGACTGAAGAAGACATTAGGGGCGGTATCTGTGTTGCAGTACTATTTTCAGTAGTTTAAAGTTTTAAGGTCATGTTAGGTTTAATAAAGTAATAATCATAAAATGTTTGTAATAATCATAAAGTAATAATCATAAAATAAAACTATTTTCAGAAGTTTAAAGTTTTAAGGTCATGTTAGTTTTAACAAATAATCATAAAATGTTTGAGTCATTTCTACATACATTAAGATACAAAAACATTAATTATTAGATATGTTTTAGTTTACAAAATTTGGTATTTTGTTTTTACATGGTATAGAAAAGGTAAACATATTTAGATCTGTTAATAAACAAAAAAAGTAGTATCATTGATATTTTGTAGAAATATCTTTCTATAAAACCATGAAATCATGTGTCTACAAATACTGATGCAAACAGTTAAATATTACTTCCTAAGTTTTTCATTTGAAATTAAAACTTCTAAGAGTTAAAATCGTAGTTAACATATGTAATTAAAAGCACTAGGTACAAGGGAAATACTTCTGTATGCAAAGCATACAAGGAAAGTAGGCTGTGTTTTGGTGAAGAAGGTTATAAAAGAAAGGAGGGTGTGGTGTGGGTTTTGCTAAAGGAAAAGTAATTTTGTCTAGTTTAGAGGTTTATTTAAAGACTGTTTCAAAATTTACATGATACAGCTTAAATTAAATTTAAAAAGTTGGAGAAAGAAAAAATAAAACTGTAAGAGGTTATAAAACATGGAAATCTTTTCTGGTCAAACCTGATTGGGATCAGATGGATCCCATTTACTGTAAGATTTTATTAAAATTAGGTTTAATAAATATGAATAATATACTGACACAAAGGTAGGATTTTGTTTTCCCTTTTGAACAAGATTTTCATGTAGTGTTAACAGGAGATAGTAAAAGATTTTGTTTACTTTTCAGTAAACTTCAACGAAAAAAAGAAAAAGATTTGCTTGGGCTCATGCTGCCTTTATTAGCTCTTATTTAGAAAACTGAGTCTTTGATAGAATCTTACTCTTTCATAGAGTCACCTCAAATTTACTCTTTGATGGAGTCTCCTATCAAAGAGTATAGGTTTTGACTTTTTAAAACTGGTTGACTTATCACTGTGGCTAAATGTCTAATTATTTTACAGTGATCTGTGATCCTATTTCAATATTGTTTCAAACCTTTCTTATTTTGATACCTACTATTTTATTTTTATTTATTGGTTTATTTATTGAGACAGAGTCCTGCTCTGTCACCCATGCTGGAGCACGGTGGCATGATCTTGGCTCACTGCAACCTCCGTCTCCTGGGTTCAAGTGATTCTCTTGCCTCAGCCTCTCGAGTAGCTGAGATTACAGGTGCACACCACCACAGCCAGATAATTTTTTTGTATTTTGAGTAGAAACAAAGTTTCATCATGCAATAGTGCTCTGAATCATCTCCTAATCTTGCTCAAACTGATTATCACTTTTTCTCCTAGCACTGAAATTTGATCAGATCCTGATTTTTAAAAAATACATAATTAAAAACCTTACTTCACTGTCATAATCGTTTCTACCCACTCTCTCTTTGTCCTCATAGCTTAAGCACTGTTTATATTTGTTATTTTGATTTCTTCACTTGCCGGAGTCCTCATTCCTGTTTTCCATATTCACCAGCTCCACTGAGCTCAATTCACCAAGGTCATCAACAAACTTCTTGCTCCAAAGCAGAATGACCTTCCTATGCTGCTCAGCAGCACCTGACACTTTCACCACATTTTCCTGTCTGAAGCATTTTTCTTGGGTTTCTAAAAAGAGTGCATACTCTGGATTTTTCTCACACCCTTCTGTTCCTTCCCAGTCTGCCCTGTAGGCTTCTATTCCCCTCTCTGCCAGCCCTCAGATTTTCTTCACGGCTGTCTTGGCCCTCTTGTCTTGTTATACACTCCCAGAGCAATTTCATCCACCCTCATGGCTCTAGTTATCACTTAACACTAAAGAATTTCAAATATTTATCTACCACTGAGCTTTTCCCTCTGCTATAGAGGCATATATTCAACGGTCTACTGATCATTACCACTTAGATGTCTCAAAGCTATCTCAGACTCTACATGGGCACACAAATAAATTCTTCATCTTCAATCCCCACTAAATTTGCTGCTATGCTCCTTCATTTCAGGGATTGCTAACATCATCCATTTAAGTATTCAAGTCAGAAATACAAACATTATCCTTGACTCTTTATGCTTCAATATCCAATCTACATGCACTTCTGGAGATTCAACCTTTAATCTATCACAAATCAGTTCACTTCTTATGTGGTAATAACCACCCTAATTCAGGCCAACATTATCTACTGCATTCTCTTAAAGAGGTAACCTTTCTTTAGTTCCCTTCCCCTAAATTCTTCACTCTTCAGTCAAAGTGATCTTCTGAAGTTGGTTCTTTCTAAGAATTCTTCTGCCTAGCCCACAACTAGCTATACCCCTTAACTATGAGAGGGGAGGGCTTTGAAGCAGTTATGTTTATGCTACATGATCCTGCCCTCCTAGCCATAGCTGATTAGACCAAGGTTAGACAACAGACTTAAAGAGCCAGTCAAACTCTCTCCAGAGGTCTTAGAAGTAGGAGAGAAACTCAGAGACTGTAGGTTAGAACTTTCTAGTTAAGAGACAGTATACATAAAGCAATGGAGCAGACATGAAAGACAAGACACTATGTGATACGGGAGAAGAGGAAACGTCTGATACTGATAACCATGTCTGGTCCAAATCTTTGTAAAGAAGTCCAGCTGTACTTCCTATCTCTGCATATGCTGAATCCTCTGGGTCACTTTCTTTGTCTTTTAAGTTTCTGACTTATAACTAAGACATCCTTAGCTAAAATAATTTTAACATGCAATTTTGATCCTGAATTTCCCTTGCTTAAAATCATACCATAGTTACTTTTTGTTCCTAAGATAAAGCCCAAGCCCTCATTAGGGCTGTGGGCCAAGAACTAGGGGATTCCAGGACTCTGGATGATCTGGCCCTGGCCCCCTGTCTTACCAGATCCTCTCCCCTCTATAATCCCAAGATCTAGCCACAATGAACTGCTTTAAAAGCACCACAATCTTTTCAACTCCAAGCCAACATGAGGGAGAGAGGACAGGGAGGAATCTGTAACACACACTGTCCCCACTCCCATTACCTGGTCAAGACCTACTCATCCCTGAGGCTTCGAGTTCAGTCAGTATACTCACTCCCAAGGCACATTTGGCCTTTCTCCATGGCAACACATGAATTGAAAATGTCTGTGCTTCCCATTGGACTAAAACACATGTAAGGGTAAAGAGCATGCATTTTGTTCTCAGTTGGATTCCCAGAAATGCATAGCACATACTCAAAAATTCTTGAATTAATCTAATCAGCTGCCAAATTTTGTTGGTTTTACTGTCTTGATAAACTACCTTTTTTATTTCCATAGACATTGTCCTACTTCAATCTCATTTCTTCTCTAAAATATTTCAATGATTTCTTAACTACTGTCCCTGCTTAATTTCACTCCGTTCAAATCCATCCCATTATCTCCTGTAGCAAGTAGGTATTACAAGAGATATTAATTTAATTCTCTCTTCTCTCAAAAACTGCCTTGAGAACAAAGCCCATCCAGTTGAACGTTTTATTTCTGGAACATACTGAACTTTTCTGCCTTGATGCCTCTGTTCCCCTTATGTGAAATGCCCTTTTCCCCTATCTCCAAGTGTTCAAATATAAGCCATTATATAAGGCCAGGAAATGGTATCTTTCATTGAATCTTATACTTCTCATGACACAATTTTTAAAATATTGAGCTAAAAGTTACCTATATATCTAAGTGTAAACTTATTTTGTCAACTAAGAAACATCAAGTTTATAGATTATGAAAAGAGAAAACATAAAAGCAACTCAGCATAAGAAACTGAGTTATTACTATCCATAAATATTTTTCATGATAATCATGTTGCTTATGATTAATAAAATTACCTCTGTCTGCAAGATAGACTTTTAAATCTGTCTTAAAGGACGACTTTTAGAATGCTTTGATTACCAAAGACCGATGCTTTGTTCTGGTTAATGACATCCTTTAAACAACCTGAAATTTACACATATATATGTATAAACGTGTGTACGTGTGTGTGTGTGTATTTTTTTTAAAGATGTCACTTTGCTACCCAGGCTGGAATGCAAGAGCAACAGGATGGCTCACTTGCAGCCCCAAACTCCTGGTCTTAAGCAATCCTTCCACCTCAGTCTCCTGAGTAGCTAGGACTGCAGGCATGTACCATCATGCTTGGTTAATTTTTATATTTTTTTGTATACATGGGGTCACATTGTGTTGCCCAGGCTGGTCTCTAACTCCTGGCCTCATGGTATCATCCTGCCTTTGCCTCCCAAAGTGCTGAGCCACTACATCCAGCTGAAACTTATATTCTATTAACTAAAATGAGCTTAATTTTAAGGGTGCACAGATCACCATGATACCACAATCAATGTTAAATTTTCCTCTGTGGGCTTGGTACCTCAGATATTTCTTGGTCCAACACTTAGTCATTCAGTTAAAATTTCAAGTTAGGAAAACAATGTTGAAATAGCATTTGGTAATTATGTAGCAGGAAGGATTATTAGAAAGCATTTTTTTAAAGCCAGCTACTCAACTGCAATAATAAAGCTTTCCAAATATTTGGGCTGTGTCTGACTAGTTAGTTGTTAATAGCGTAAAAAAAGAAAACAACTTTTCAACCTATATGGCAGTGTTTTCCAGACTAATGAGTTCCAACACACTGATGGGTCATGCAATCAATTTGATGGATTTGAATTCTTTTTTAGTGAAACAGAAGAGAATAAACAATATTTGAATATAACTCATGTGGTAAGGATAAATATTTGCAAAACTTATTTTTATACTGTTAAATTAGATTTGGCTCAAAGCTGCCTCCATATACCGTTAACTGTGCTCTAGCTTGATGTGTAAACAAGTTATAATATCTAACTTAGGAGTATACCCTTATAACCACACAACTGAATCTCAGCCAATCTAAGGTTAAAAGCTGCCAGATTATGCCAAAATAAGGCAAACACCAAGGTGCATCAATCAGGTAATTTTTGTATGACCTTTCCTATTTTTCCCTGTTATTAAAACACCTCACCAGTTTTAAGTGGTAGTAGCAATCTGAACCATCTTAGTCTGGAGTGCTGTCTACTTCTAGAAACTGTTTCCAGCTCAAATTAACTTTGTTAAATTTAAAGGTTTTTAGGGGTCTTTTGGTTTGGTTTGGTTTTTAACAATACACAGATAAACGCATACTGCATCACTAAAGTTATTTTTTTCCCCATGGGATTTTTTTTTTTTTAATCTACCTGCTTTCCAACAAAAAGTTATAGCAGGTTAAATATTTAAATATACCTAGAGTTCTTTTCTTATTACGTAAGAGCACTTACTTATAGCCACTTCAAATTAACAGGAAAAAAAAAAACCACTAAAGAATTCTAAAAGAATTTTCTCATTTGTCTTTGATTTACTGTGGACTTTATTGATCAAGTACCTTCTGCAAGCTATGGCATATAACATGCTACCCAGTAAATTACTACATATTCTGACTTCTCATTACTGAATCAGGAAATGACTAAATAATTTAATATGCAGTTAAGGTTTAGATGAAGTTGATTCATCAAGAGATAATTGTAATTCAATTGTCATGCCACGACTGTAACTCATGAGACATCCTCATTGTTTGACAACCTAAAGTTTATCTTCCTTATACTCATATCTAAAATATCATGTAGGTACATAGCTAATAATAATAAAATGGCTAGGAATTCCATATGCTTTAAAATGCCTTTGTCAAAGATTCTTTATAGACGAATGAATAATTTCACATTTCTCTCAAAAGATGAGTTAATAATCTCTTTAGTTTATCATTATCTTGGTTATCAAGAATTGCCAAAGGTTTAGAATTTCAATATAAGGCAACACTGTGTAAATATGGTAATAATACTTATAGTAATATCTAATAATACATAAAAGGAACAAAAATATCAGTATATCTAGTCAATGTACAGGAAAATTTCTAAGGTGACATGGAGGATATAAATTTACAGTCATGGAAAGATATTTATCTTAAATATCTTTGAGTTCAGTCTACAGGACTGATTATTTTTGTTTTAATAGTTGTGAAAGTACAATTTCAACTTTTAATACTTTGAAGGGTATGTACCTAATGGCTGTTTGCTGATGCAGTGAAAAAGAACAAAGACAACAGAGCCAGAAAAATGATACCACAGACAAAGAGAAATAAATACAAACAAACCCCTTTTGTATTGTTTGCTTTACTTCACTCCTGTGTCCTTAAGAGCACTGGCTAACAGCAATGTTTCCTGTTTTATACAGCTTAGCTACAGGACCGTTAAATAATAAAGAGAAATCAAGGGAATTTTATGAAGAGAAATTGTTATCTAGTTACAATATGGTTAATAACATGTATTTTAATGAATAACTTGCCATTCTCCGTTAAATCATACACTGTATTTTCAAACTGATGGACTAATTTGGTTATTATTACTGAAAAATCAGATTATTAGGTGCAAACACTTTCTCTGGATAAACCAATTTTATAGTGTTTGCTGTCATTCTAAAGTTATGTGTAAAAGAGACACCAGTATGGCTGATTGCTCTAGTTTGGCCAGAATATTTGTTTATAATCTCAAAGATAAACTGGGAGAGGCAATTAACCCTTTCTTTGTAGTTTTCTGTCTTTAGGATATGAAAGTATCCAACCAGTTGATATTATTAAAAATGTTTCTGCCATTTCAGAAAATAACTATTTTCTCTTGGGCAAAAAAATAAAAAACAACCCTTGATATTGCCAAGAAGTCCACAATTTATCTCTCTAACTTACCAGTTATCTGATCCTGGGCAACTTCTGATTCCTTAGTTTCTTCATCTGTAAATAGGGATATTTGTACTTGTCTTCCAAATTAAACTCAAATTAAGTAAGAAACTGGCACATTAAGTATCCAACCAAGCGTATTCCTTTTCCTTTTTACTTAACAACTCAAAACAGAAAGCCATAAGCAAAAAATATTTCTAAAGAATTCAGCTTTTTTTTAAAGTTTTTATTTTCAGACAATATCAACAGAGACAATGTCAAAAACAAAATTCTCCTCAGGGTTGATTACAAACAGTCTAATCGGCCATTTCATTCTACTTATTATTTGGCTTCAAAAACTCAAGACATCAATGTGCCTTCAAAAATAATAGTAATACTAATAAAGAAACTTAAGGAAACGAATTAACACAGTGGGCTCCTTGCTGATGAACATGTCCTCTTTATAAAGTCATCCTGGTATGTCCCTCCACTGGCCTGTACAGTGCTACGTACAAAAGCACTCAATAAATATTATTACTACAGAACTGAAGCAAACAGCCCTGTGTGCCTCAAAAACTCTGGAAGTACCGCTATGTGCTGGAAAATGACTCCAAATGACTATGAGTTAGGAAGAAATGGATGAATTATTAACTGCATGCCTAGTTTGAGGAAATCTAAATAGATTATTGGCAACTGAATTAAAGTCCAAAATAACTTGAAAGCTATAAACAAAATCTTCTAATGCACTGTTTTTACTTTTGATGTGAAAAACATTTCATCAGCTTTTCAGAGGTTTGTAACTAATCAGAAAATGTGAGGAAATCTCCTATCACATACATGCAAAGCTGGGTGCTGCTAAGGGCTCATACAGTTTTTAAAAAGCAAGCAACATTCAAAGTAGAAACCACAAGCAAAGCAACCAAGGATAAATTTGAGCTGCCAAAATGGTGTACTTGAGCCATCTAGTGGATGGAGAAAAAAGTAAGTTTAATTCTGTAAGAAAAATGTTCTACTGCTAAATTCCCTATGAAAACAGTACATTACAATTCATAAAAGATAGTATTGAACTAACAAGCAGATACTGAGGAAACATAAAAAACACAACAGCGACAAATTTGTCAGGGTAGAGTTCAGATTTTATGGATAACTAAACTAAAAACTAAAGACAAACACTCTTCCTTTATGGTATTTTTCTTAAAACCATATAATCATCAGACCATATGTAATTTGTGAAACACATTACAGAAATTAAGAAAGATTTATTACCAGCTACCAAAGTCTGAAGGAAGACAGCAGGCAGTAACAAGTGGGGAGAAAAGGGAAATGGGAATAGAGAGAAATGAATTTCCATGAGCTCATATAAAGAAAAGGTTACCTTTCTGCCTGGGGACTCAAATTCAGTTATGGTTATGGCAGCCCCAGCTCACCCAGGACTCCTGCTCCCCTGTGGGACTGAAGGCAAACTGACCTTAAAAATTTCAGTACAAAGGAGGCTAAGTGAGGATGGCTAGATGCCAAGAGTTCAAGGCTGCTGTGCACTACGTTCAGGCCAGTGAATAACCACTGCACTCCAGTCTGGGCAACATAGTGAAGCTCCATTGCTAAAAAATAAGTAAATATCTAATAAAATTTTGGAAGCCACAAATTCCTTGAGCAATGTGATACTATGAAATCCACTTAAATTTTGGAGGCACATTTTTTTCATCCATAAAACTATGGTCTTGGAATAAATTAGTGGAAAGATCACTCTTAACTAAAATTTAATGATTTTAGGAACCCCTGCCGACTCACCCCCCTCCCTGCCCGAAGAGACTCACTCCCACCCCTGCCCAAATAGAGGTTAATAAAATGTGCTTTTTTTGGTTTGTATTTTTTTTTTCCCATTTATTCACAAGAACAGTATACGATTTCATCTTCTAAGTCTGGAACACAAAGATGACTCACTGATCCCAAGAAATAGAGAAACTAGTTAGCAGAAATAAAACACTCAAGTTCGTTCTAAGGCAAGGCAGAAACAAGGGTCAGAAAAGATACAAATGAAATGTTACAGAAATCTCTGAGGCTAAGAATTTAGCCTGAAAAAAGATAGTATCGTTCTAAAATTCACTGTGTAAGGAGAAAGGAGGTGGAAGGGATGGGGGATGTGGTGAAGGGAATGAATAGTGAGAGGAAAGAACAGAGGCAAAACCAGCAACTGTCAAAGAAAAATATTCCATTTTGCAGGGCATACAGGTTTCATGAAGGATCCCCTGCAGGAAACAGTTAGAAAAAGGTAGGATAAATTTGTTTTTGCATCACAAACCGTGTGCAAACCACATCTGAGGACACTAAACAAGGCAAATAAAGCTAATCATATCAATGAAATGAGGAAAATCTTCTGAAGTACTGGAAAGAATCAATGGGATTTGCTAGCCAAAGCTGCAGAGGCAATGAGGAAGAGCTACAACTCAAGAAATTCCAGTCTGCATGCCAGGAAATAAAAAACATATGTATTGTGTTATATAAATTCTCATTTTACACACAAATTAGTAAGAAAAAAGATTCAGACTAAGGAGAGCACCTTAGGGAAGACCTACACGTAAGCTCCCCCTCCCCACCAGGAGAAAGAAAGAGAGGAGGAGGGAAGAAGAAATGCACAACAACAGCCATCAGGGTAAGAAAGAAAACTCAGAGAAGTATAACAGCACAAGAGACGGCAATGTTAGCAGTATGCAGTGGTAAAAACAGTATTTGCTTTAAAGTGTGAAAGTGATATCTATAACATGCTTCCTTTTTCAAAAGTATAAGCATTATTCTGAAAGCAATAGAGAAGCATTAAAGCCTAGGAAAGGTAAACTGAAATAATTCATGTTCAGTGGCTGTTTTCACCCTAGAAAAGGACACGACGTCCCTGTGGAGCAATAAGAGACTGGGGGAGGAGGGAAGTGGAAAATGGCTGAGAACATAAGGAAAATGAAATCATTATAAGATAATTACAGAAGCAGTCAGAAGTCAACTAAGGGAAGTCAACCAAGAACAAACACACTATCAGGTGACACACTGGAAGAGCAAGAAGATAAAACATTGGTTTTAGGCATGTTAATTTGGAGACCCTATTAATATAATTAGGGGGTAATATGTAACCGATTTATGGAAATACAAAAGTGGAATTCTAAAAAGTGGGTCAGGTTCCTTGATAAAATTCACATAGAAAAGTAGCTGGTCTGATGCCATTTCCGTAATATTAATCAATTCAGGTCTTTTCCTTTTTATTGATTTCGGTTATTTATATTTCCCTTTTAAAAAAAATCAACCACCTCATCATGATTACAGATTAACTGACATAGAAATGTACAAGAATGCATCCTATGAAAACTGTCACATAAAGTGTATTGTGTATATACACACACTTAAAGAATGAACACCAGTGTAACCATCTCCCACTACCAATCCCTAGAAATCCCCGCACCATCATCTCCTCCTGTCACACGCAAGAGGTACCATTTATCCTAAAGTTTGTAGAAATCATTCCCTTGCTTTTCTTTATAACTTTACAATCTTAAGTATTTATTCCAGTCATATTTTCCAGTTTTGGCTCTTACCAAATTTCATATAAAGGAAATCATGGCATATATATTCTTCTGTGGTTTGCTTCTTTCACTTGATTTTATAACAGTGATCCATGCGTGCGTGTGTGTGGCTGTAGTTCACAAATTGTGTCTATGGGATGATATTCCACCACATGAATATACCACACTTTATCCAATCTACTACTGAGAGATATTTCAGTTGTTTCCAATTTTAGGCTATGATAAAAAGTGTTCCTATAGACATTCTTGTAGATGTCTCCCCCACATATATGCTTATGCTTTTCTAGGGTTATTTACTCTATCTCCTAGGGTATCTAGGAGTTAATCTGCTGGGTCATAGGATAAGCACCTGTTCAACTTTTTTAGGTGATTAAAAAAACTATTTTCCAAAGAGGTAACACCATGATGGAATTGACAGACTTTTAAATGTAACTAGTATCTCACTTGGTTTTAGTTTACACTTCTCTTAAATACTAGAGATTGGGCATCTTTTCCGTATACTTACCCTTCAGTTTTCCTCTTTAAGTCTCTTTCTAGTTCAACTGTTTGAGTTTTTTGTTTTTTTTGTGTTTTTTTTTTTGAGAGGGAGACTTGCTCTGTTGCCAGGCTGGAGTGCAGTACAGTGACGCAGTCTCAGCTCACTGCAACCTCCACCTCCCGGGTTCAAGCGATTCTTCTGCCTCAGCCTACCAAGTAGCTGGGACTACAGGTGCATGCCAAACGCCTGGCTAATTTTTTGTATTTTTAGTAGAGATGGGGTTTCACCATGTTGTCCAGGATGGTCTAGACCTCATGATCCACCTGCCTCAGCCTCCCAAAGTGCTGGGATTTGGGATTACAGGCATGAGCTACCGCACCCGGCTGTTTAAGTTCTTTAAACCTTCTTTTTTTTTTTTTTTTTTTTTTTTTTTCTTTTAGACAGTCTCTCTCACTTCGTAGCCCAGACTGAAGTTGCAGTGGCATGATCTTTGCTCACTGCAACCGACACCTCCCAGGTTCAAGTGATTCTGGTGCCTCAGCCTCCCAAGAAGCTGGGATTACAGGTGCATGCTGCCACACCCGGCTAATTTATGAGTCCTTTCTCAATTATGTGTTACAAATATCTTCTCTATTTGGAGGGTTGTTGTCTCACACCCCTTATAAAGCAAAGAAAAGTTCTAAAACAATGTAGCTGAACCAATCAATCCTTTTAATGCTTTCTGTGTCTTAAGAATCTTTCCAGCCTCAAAAATCATGGATAATATGCTCTTTATGTTATTAAAAGTTTTATATAGCTGTTGGCTTTTACATAAAAGTATTTATTCAATCTGGAACTGATTTTTAAACAACGTGAGAAAGGTATCTAATTTATTTTTTTTTCATGTGTCTAGCCAATTATCCTAGCACGATTCATTGAAGCCTTCTCCTTAGTGCTCTGCAATGGTGTTCTGCCATATAGAAAGTATCCAAATATCCAGGAAATGGGTGGTTCTGGGTACTCTATTCTTTCCATTGTCTATTTTCTACCTTTGTACCAATATCACAATGTTTAATTACTTTCATGTTATTATATATATTGATATCTGATAGGGCTGCCCCCACCCAACTTTGTCAAGAAACCCTTGACACAGACAAGAGAAAAAGACCTGCAAAGAACTTAAAAACTAAAATGATCACAGCTTTCAGAACTATGTGTAACAAGTTTTTAAAAAAATGGCAAAACGAAATGTTTCTGAATTACAATAGCAAATTATAAACAGAAAACTACTAAAAATGAAAACTGCTAAGTTAATTTAAAAAAGGAAAACCTGTGCAATCTGCTTACGCTGTATACTTAAGAGAATTTACACCCTTAAAATGTGTATTTTTTACAAAAGATAAAAGTTAAGGTAATAAATATTAAATTGAATTAGGAAAAGTTCAGTAATATCAACCCAAAGAATATAGTAACAGGAAGAAAATAATGAAGATGAGATGAGAGCACAAATTAACGAAACAAAAAAAGTAGAAAGATCAGCAAAACCAAAAGTTGTTTTTTTAATAAGATAAAGCTGAAGGACTCCCACTTTCTGACTTCAAAACTTATTACACAGTTACAGTAATCAAAATAGTATGGTACTGGCCTAAGGACAGACATACAGATCAACAAAGAGAGAGAACGTCCTGAGGTAAACCCATCTATCAATGGTCAATATTTTTGACATTAGGTGTCAAGACAATCAAAATAGTATGTTACTGACATAAGGACAGACATAGATCAATGAAGAGAAGAGAAAGTCCTGAAATAAACCCATGTATTAATGGTCAATATTTTTGATAAGGGTGTCAAGACACTTTCTTCAACAAATGGTGCCAGACAGCTAGAGAGCCAACATGTAAAAATAATGCATTAGCCTGATACCTACATCATGTTAAAAAATTAACTCAAAATGGATCAAAGACCTAATATAAAAGCTAAAACTATAAAACACTTAGAAGAAAAGACAGGAGGGCAAATCTTTTAGACCCTAGATTTGGAAACAGTTTTGTAGATATGACACGAAAGGCACAAGCAACAGAAGAAAAATAACCAGATGAATCAGACTTCACCAATATTAAAAAAAACTTTTGTGCATCAAAGGACATTATTAAGAAAGTGGAAAGACAACCCACAGAAGAGGAGAAAATAACTGCAACTCATGTATCTGACAAAGGTCTCGTATCCAATACAGAAAAGAACTCTTACAATTCAACAACAAAAAAGACAAACCCAAAACAGTCAATAAGTATGTTACAAGATATTCAACATCATTAGCCATGAGGCAAATACAAATCAAAACCATAAGACACCACTTCATATCCACCATGATGGATACTAATACAATCAAAAATAAAGTCACAAGCTCTGACCAGGATGCGGAGAAATTAGAATCCTCATACATCACACTGGTAGAAATATAAAATGGCACAAGTGCTAGGGAAAATAGTCTGCTGGGTACATCAAAAAGTTAAACACAGAATTACCATATGACCCAGCAATTCTAGCCATGGTTTATATCCAAAAGAACTGAAAACAGATACTCAAACAAAAATGTGGATACACATGTTCACAGCAGCACTATTCACAACAGCCAAAAGGTAGTAGCATCCAAAGGTTCATCAACTAATGACTGGATAAACAAAATGTGGTAGATAGGAACAAAGTATTAACACATGCTACAATATGGATGAACCTTGAGGACATTAAGCTAAGTAAACCATGAATCTATGATTCCCTTTATATGAAATATCCAGAAAAGGCAAACCCACAGAGACAAAAAGCAGACTAGTGTTAACCAGGGAGAGAACAGGATGGGAGAATGAGAAGTGACGACGTAATGGAGGATTTCCTCTTGGGGTGATGAAAATGTCCTGGAACTATAGAGTGGTGACAGATGCACAACATTCTAAATGTACTAAACAAACAATAAATTTATGTTATGTGTATTTTCTAATTAAAATATTTTTTAAAATAAGGTTGATAGCCAGGTGCAGTGTAATCTATAACCCCAGCACTTTGGAAGGCCGAGGTGGATGCACTGCTTGAGCCCAGGAGTTCAAGACCAGCCTGGGCAATGTGGTGAAACCCCATATCTACAAAAAAAAAGAAAAAAGAAAAAAATACAAAATTTAGCCAGATACGGTAACATGTATTTGTAGTGCCAGCTACCTGGGAGGCTGAGGTGGGAGGATCACCTGAGCCTGGTAGGTCAAGGCTGCATGAGCCTTGATCATGCCACTGTACTCCAGCATGGGTAAAAGAGCGAGTCCCCATCTCAAAAAAAAACAAACAAAAATGATGAACTCTCTGGTATGTTCACTTATCATTGATTATTCTCTGCAAACCGTAATGATAGCAACACTTACTATTTGGTGTTTGAGCGACTAAACAAAGAGAAGGCACGGAAAACCAACTATGAGTGGCAAAAAATAGGATGTGACTACAAATATTACAGATGTGAAACAGGTTAAAGAATACTAGAAAACAAGTTTTATGTCAATGTTTTCTCTGATTGTTCTATCAGCTAAAGAGACAAGCCTAAAAACCCTGCAACTGTAATTATGAATGTATTTTTCCTCCAGGTATTTTGTTTGCATTATAAACTTTATAGTAATAGCATTAAATATGTGGAATTTACAACCGTTGTATTTTCCTATCATAGTGTTACCTTTTATCAGTGTGGAAAAACAACCCAATTCTGACTTTAAAACCTGTATCAGTATTTGTATGATACATCTTTTTTCCATCTTTTCACTTGCAACTGTTTTAAACTTTTTTTTTTTTTTTGGCGGGGCGGGGCAGGTGGGGGGGGCGGAGACAGAGCCTCGCTCTGTTGCCCAGGCTGGAGTGCAGTGGCATGATTTCAGCTCACTACAACCTTCAACTCCCAGGTTCAAGGGATTCTCCTGCCTCAGATTCCCAAGCAGCTGAGATTATAGGCACACGCCACCACATCCAGCTAATTTTTGTATTTTTAGTGGAAACAGGGTTTCACCATGTTGGCCAGGCTGGTCTTGAACTCTTGACCTCCAGTGATCCACCCACTTCAGCCTCCCAAAGTTCTGGGATTACAGGCGTGAGCCACCATGCCAGGCCACATAGTTGGATTTTAAAAATTCAGTAGGACCCTCAAATTAATTGGGGCTTTAGTTAATAATATATCTGGATTTATATCTACCACTTTGTTTTCTACTTAATCTGTGATCTACATGTTTCTGGGTTTTTCTCCTTTTGGATTTTATATTTTCCCTTATTTCATCCTCTATGTTATTTCACAAGTTATTACCTCTATTTCTTCTATCTGCTCTTCTTTATTATGGCATACATACATGCTGATTAACTTTAGACTCTGAAAATTTATGTCTCTTTACTCTCCTCACAAGAACCTTATAGAAACTCCATTTATCCGTCTGGCTTACATGCTATCATTGGCATATATATTAATATATTTTAAAGCCTAGAAAAATGACTACTGTTTTATAAAAATGTTTAGATTTACTAAGATATTTACTATTTTTATCCTTTTTGTTCTTTCTTACATCCCAGGCCTCCCAAATACTCTAGCATATCCTCCTGCCTAGAGTATATGCTTCTAGATTTCAAGTGAAGACTGCCTAATTGCAAATGCTCAGTTTTTCTTCCCGTAAGAAATGTATGAATGTTCTTGGATTTTTTTCTCTTAGTATAAAATTCTAGATTTTTACTTTAAGAAAATGTTTCCATGTCTTCTGGGTGTGACCTTATTGATGGTAAATCTGTCTTCCTCCCAAGAAATGTCAAAGATATTTTCTTTGTCTTTTGTGTTCTGCTGTTTCATTGTAACATGGCTAAGTGAGGATTTATTTATTTAACCACCTTAGGTTCCTGTGCTTCTTGAATGTATAGTTCATGAGTTGTAGAAAATTCTTAGTCATTACTCTTTTAACTGTTGTCTACCATTCTCTCTTACAGAAGACCATTCAGGCAAATATTTACTTTTAAATATGTATAACTTCTCTTTCATACTTTTCAATTGTTTCTCTTGAATGCTTGTTGAATAATTATTCAGTTCTTTACTTCCTTTTCTGAGTTTATATAATCTGCAGTTAAATTAATCTCTTAAGGATTTTTAATAATGTTTCAACTACCATTATTTTCAATTGAATAAATTCTAGCTATTTAAAAAAATCTCTTTGAATATTCTTTATAGTTTTTTCAACTTGTCTTTTGTTGAAACATATGAAACATTTATTTCATATTCTGCATCTACTTATTCCTATTTCTAGCAGGTCTGCTGTTGATTCCTGCTCACAGTGCTTAGTTTCCTCATGTTTTTATTTTTGACTATCACTTGTTCTACTTACTTAGAATTTTATTTCCAGGAAATCTTTCAACCCTAGGATGGAGATGAGTTTCTCCAAAGAGAATTTGAATTTGCTTCTACAAGAGTCTCGGGATGCTCACTGCCAGTCTATGATTACCATCATTATGGGGATAAATTATCTTAGGGAATTTTTTTTTTTTTTTAGATTACCTACACAGCATTAAATTCACACTGCAAATTACATAAGGGTCAGCTGGTAGCTCAAAATTATCAGCACCAATCTTGGCCCCAATATTCACTCTGACAAGGTTTTAGCTATACAAATAATTTTTGAAGTGTGGTTCCCAACCAGCAAAATCACCATCACCTGGAAATTTATTAGAGGTACAATTTTAAAAGCCTCACCCCAGACCTACTGAATCTTACACTCTGGGGATATTGCCCAACAATCTTTGTTTTAACAAGCCTGCCATGTGATTCAAATACATATTAAAAACTGAGAAGCATGCAGAAAATCAGTTTTCCCTGCAATCTTGAAGGACAGTGGGATTCGTGGTAGTTTTCAGTTTAGCTCAGTCTCGGCTCTACGGTGAAGACGAAGAACCTATCAGATTCATCACCCCAGAAAGAACGACCTTATTATTTCCTCAGGTTATAAATGCTCTCTGAGGCTGAGAAAAAAGGAAACTCAAGTTTACCAGATTTGGGCAAACGCCCTCTGGATAAAAACCAGTTTAAACGTCACAGACAATTTCCCAGACATCCTATACCTTCCCTTGTTTTCTTCCTCTTAAGAACTTTTACTTGGTATTTTAGCTAAGATAATTAATTACAAATCTTTTTATTTTGAAATAATTTTATATTCAAAGCAAGTTCCAAAGATAGCAAAAGATGTCCCCTATATCCTGCACCCAGTTTCCCCCACGGTTACATCTTACTGAAGTGTAGTATAAAATCAAAACTAGTAAACTGATATTAGTAGTGTGTGTGTATAGCTCTTTATCACAAGTGCAGATTTGTGTCACTACCACCAACAACAATCAAGATACAAAACTGTTCAATCATCACAAAGACTTCCTGCTTTATAGTCACATTCACTTCCCTCTCTGTTCCCATAATGCCATCCCTAATCCCTGGCAACAACTAATCTGTTATCTGTTCTCCATGTCAATAATGTTGTCATTTCAAGAATGTTATATAAATGCAGTCGTACATATGTGACTTTTTGAACTGACTTTTTTTCACTCAGCATAATGCCTTTAAGATTTATCCAAATAGTTGCATACACATCACATTCCTTTCTTGTTGCTGAGTAGGATTCCATGATATACAAATGAATCACAAATGTCTCAGAGATTTTCTTCCCCATGTTTTAAGTTTTATGGTTGTAGGGTTTACATTTAGAATCTATGATCGACTTGGGGTTAATTTTTGCACAAAGTTTAGGTCAAGGTTCATTTTGTTGCCTATGGCTATCCAACAGTGCCCGCACCATTTGGATAGGCCACTTTCCTCCACTGAGTCTCTTGTACCTCTGTCAAAATCAATTGGCTTTACTTGTGTGGAGCTACTTCTGGGTTTCTAGTCTGTTCCACTGACCTATGTGTCTATTGGTCTGCCAATACTACACTGTCTTGATTAACCTATCTTTAAAATAAGTCTTGAAATTGAGTATAGAGCAGTTCCTCCCACCTTGTCTGTTCTAAAAATTGTATGGAAAACTAGCTACTCTAGTTCTTTTGTCTTTTCATATAAATCTTAGGATAATTTTGTCTACACCTACAAAAAGAACCTGCTGAAATTTTGTTAAACTTGCATACTTATTTTAGGAAAATAGACATCTATAACATGGTGAGTCAATCTATAAGCACAGTATGACTCTCCATTCATTTGGGTCTTTGATTTATTTCATCAACATTTAATAGTTTTCATCCAACAAGTCCTACACGTCTTGTTAGATTCATATCTAAGTATCTCATTTTTTTTTTGCAATTCAAAATAGTATTTCAGTTTTAATTTTGGTTTCCACATGTTTATTGCTAGCGTAGAGAAATATAATTGTTTTTTGAATGTATCCTGTGACCCTGCTGCACACACTTTTAGTTCCCCAGATTTTTTGTAGATTACTTAAGATTTTCTAAACAGATGATCATGTCACAGACAAAAAGGGAAAGTGTTTCATTTCTCCTTTTCTAATCATCCCTCCACTTGTTTGACAGTGCCAGCTGGAACTCCCAATAGTTTGTTGAATAAGAATTATGAGAGTGTGTAACCTTGTCGCCTTGTTTCCAATCATAAGGGGAAAGCATTCAGTCCTTCTTCAAGTATGACGCTAATTGTACATTTTCTATAGATGTTCTTTATCCAGTAGAGTAAGTTTCCTTCTATTCTTAGTTTTCTAACAGTTTTAAACATAAATGGTATTGAATTTTGTCAAATGCTTCTACAGCATTTGATATGATCATGTGATTTTTCTTCACAATCCTGTTAATACGGTTACATTGATAGATTACATTGACAGATTTTCAAATACTGAATCAATCTCGCATTCCTGAAATAAAGTCCGCTCGGTCACGGTGTTTAATTCTATTTATATATGGTTGGATTATCCTGATTAACATTTTGTTAAGGACTATCTACTTCTATACTTACAAAGGAGTTGGTCTTTACTGGCAGTTTTTTGTTTTTTTTGTTTGTTTGTTTTTTGTTTTTTTTTGGTATTGTCTTTGCTTTTGGTAGCAAAATAAGACTGAGTTCATAAACGAATTATAAAGTATTCCCTTGCATTTTCTGACAGAGACTATACAGAAAGTGTAAATTCTTCTTTAAGCCTTTGTTGGAATTCTCCAGTGAAATCATTTGGGCCTATTTTCATTTTTAAATTATAAAGTTCTATTAAGTTATAGCACTATTCAAATTATGCCATATAGAGTGAGCTGCAGCATCCTGAACCATCTGAAAACTTAGTTTATTTCACCAGAGTTATCAAATTTATTTGTGTAGATTATTTTTAATATTCTCTTGTCATCCTTTTGATATCTGCAGGCTCCATACAAGTGGAGTTTCCCAAACATGAAACTCTGAAATCTGAAACTTTTAGAGCCACCAACATGACACTCAAAGAAAATGCTCACTGGAGCAGTTTCAGATTTCAAAATTTTGAATTTGGAACGCTCAACCAATGCTATATTCCAAAGTCTGAAAAAATCTGAAATCCAAAACACTTTTGGTCCCAGGCATTGCAGATAAGGGATACCCAACCTGCATCTCTTATCTCCGTCCTGATGATTTGTGTCTTCTCTTTTCTGTGTGTCAGTTTTGTTACAGTTTTACCCACTGAAATTTTATTTTGGTTACTGTGTTTTTCAGTTGTAAATTTTCCACTTGGTTCTTCTTTATATATTTACTGAGGCTCTATGTTGAGAATTTCCTTTTTATTTTTCATTTATTTCAAGCATGTTCATAACTGCTTGTTGAAGCACTCTCTTGATGACTCCTGTAAAATTCTTGTTGGAACTAGGTGCCATGACTCATATCTATAATCCCAACATTTTGGGAGGCCAACGCAGGAGGATAGCTTAGCCCAGGAGTTTGAAACCAGCCTAGGCACTATAGTGAGACCTCAGGAGGCTGAGGTGGAAGGATGACTTGAGCCTAGGAGTTTGAGACTGCAGTGAGCTGTGATCATGCCACTGCATTCCAGCCTGGGTGACAAGAGTGAGACTTTGTCTCAAAAAACAAAAACAATTCGAAGTAGTTTTTTCTAATTCTGTGAAGAAAGGCAATGGTAGCTTGATGGGGACAGCACTGAATCTATAAATTACTTTGGGCAGTATGGCCATTTTCATGATATTGATTCTTCCTATCCATGAGCATGGAATGTTATTCCATTTGTTTGTGTCCCCTCTTACTTCCTTGAGCAGTGGTTTGTAGTTCTCCTTAAGAGGTACTTCACATCCCTTGTAAGTCATATTCCTAGGTATTTTATTCTCTTTGTAGCAACTGTGAATGAGAGTTCATTCATGATTTGGCTCTCTGTTTATCTATTATTGGTATATAGGAATGCTTGTGATTTTTGCACACTGATTTTGTATCCTGAGACTTTGCTGAAGTTGCTTATCAGCTTAAAGAGATTTGGGGCTGAGACGATGCAGTTTTCTAAATATACAACCATGTCATCTGCAAGCAGAGACAATCTGACTTCCTCTCTCCCTATTTGAATATCCTTTTATTTCTTTCTCCCTGATTGCCCTGGCCAGCACTTCCAATACTATGTTGAATAGGAGTGGTGAGAGAGGGCATCCTTGTCTTATGCAGGTTTTCAAAGGGAATGCTTTCAGCTTTTGCCCACTCAGTATGATATTGGCTGTGGGTCTGCCATAAATAGCCCTTATTATTTTGAGATACGTTCCATAAATACCTAGTTTATTGAGAGTTTTTAGCATGAAAGGGTGAATTTTATTGAAGGCCTTTTCTGCATCTATTGAGATAATCAGGTGGTTTTTGTCATTGGTTCTGTTGATGTGACAGAATATGTTCACTGATTTGCATATGCTGAACCAGCCTTGCATCCCAGGGATGAAGCCAACTTGATCATGGTGGATAAGCTTTTTGATGTGCTGCTTGATTTGGTTTGCCAGTATTTTATTGAGGATTTTTACACTGATGTTTATCAGGGATACTGGCCTGAAATTATCCTTTTTTGTTGTGTCTCTGCCAGGTTTTGGTATCAGGATGATGCTGGCCTCATAAAATGAGTTACGGAGGAGTCCTCTTTTTCTATTGTTTGGAATAGTTTCAGAAGGAATGGTATCAGCTCCTCTTTGTACCTCTGGTAGAATTCGGCTGTGAATCTGTCTGGTCCTGGGCTTTTTTTGGTTGGTAGGCTATTGATTACTGCCTCAATTTCAGAACTTTGTTATTGGTCTAGTCAAGGATTTGACTTCTTCCTGGTTTAGTCTCAGGAGGGTGTATACGTCCAGGGATTTATCCATTTCTTCAAGATTTTCTAGTTTATTCGCATAGTGGTGTTTACAGTATTCTCTGAATGGTAGTTTGTATTTCTCTGGGATCAGTGGTGATATTCCCTTAGTCATTTTTTACTGTGTCTATTTGATTCTTGTCTCTTTTCTTCTTTATTAGTATGGCTAGCAGTCTGTTTTGTTGCTCTTTTCACAATATCAGCTCCTGGATTCATTGATTTTTTTGAAGGATTTTTTTGTGTCTCTAGCTCTTTAAGTTCTGCTCTAATTTTATTATTTCTTATCTTTTGGTAGCTTTTGAATTTGTTTGCTCTTGCTTCTCTAGGTCTTTTAATTGTGAGGTTAGAGTGTCGAGTTTAGATCTTTCCCGCTTTCTCCTGTGGGCATTTAGTGCTAAAAATTTCCCTCTAAACACTGCTTTAGCTGTGTTCCAGAGATTCTGGTACGTTGAGTCTTTATTCTCATTGGTTTCAAAGAACTTATTTATTTCTGCCTTAATTTGGTTGTTTATCCAGTAGTCATTCAGGAGCAGGTTGCTCAGTTTTCATGTAGTTGTGTGGTTTTGAGTGAGAGTCTTAATCCTGAGTTCCAATTTGAGTGCACTGTGGTCTGAGAGACTGTCTTTTATGATTTCTGTTCTTGTGCATTTGCTGAGGAGTGTTTTACTTCCAAATTTGTGGTCAATTTTAGAATAAGTGTGATGTGATGCTGAGAAGAATGTATATTCTGTTGATTTGGGGCGAAGAGTTCTATAAATGTCTACTAGGTCCACTTGGTCCGGAGCTGAGTTCAAGTCCTGAATATCCTAGTTAATTTTCTGTCTCGTTGATCTAATATTGACAATGGGGTGTTAAAGTCTCCCACTACTATAGTGAGGGAGTCTAAGTCTCTTTGTAGGTCTCTAAGAACTTCTTTTACGAATCTGGGTGCTCTTGTATTGGATGCATATACATTTAGCATAGTTAGGTCTTCTTGTTGCATTGATCCCTTCATTATGTAATACCCTTCTTTGTCTTTTTTAATCTTTGTTAAAGTTTGTTTTATCAGAGACTAGGACTGCAACCTCTGCTTTTTTTTTGCTTTCCATTTGCTTGGTAAACATTCCTCTATCCCTTTATTTTGAGCCCATGTGTGTCTTTGCATGTGCCCAATAAAGAGCACATATAGCCAAGCCAATCCTAAGCAAAAAGAACAAAGCTGGAGGCATCATGTTACCTGACTTCGAACTATACTACAAGGCGACAGTAACCAAAACAGCATGGTACTGGTACCAAAACAGATATATAGACCAACGGAACAGAACAGAGGCCTCAGAAATAACGCCCACATCTATAACCATTTGATCTTTGACAAACCTGACAAAAAACAAGCAATGGGGAAAGGCTTCCCTGTTTAATAAACGGCATTGGGAAAACTGGCTAGCCACACACAGAAAACTGAAACTGGACCCCTTCCTTACACCTTATACAAAAATTAACTTCAGATGGGTTAAAGACTTAAACGTAAGACCTGAAACCATAAAAACCCTAGAAGAAAAACCTAGGCAATACCATTCAGGAAATAGGCATGGGCAAAGACTTCATGACTAAAACACCGAAAGCAATGGCACAAAAGCTAAAACTGACAAATGGGATCTAATTAAAAGAGCTTCTGCACAGCAAAAGAAACTATCATCAGAGTGAACAGGCAACCTACATAATGGGAGAAAAATTTTGCAATCTATCCATCTGGCAAAGGGTTAATATCCAGAATCTACAAACAAATTTACAAGGAAAAAAAAAACCCATCCAAAAGTGGGAAGGATATGAACAGACACTTCTCAAAAGAAGACATTATGTGCCAACAAACACATGAAAAAATGCTCATCACTGGTCATTAGAGAAATGCAAATCAAAACCACATTGAGACACCATCTCACGCCATTTAGAATGGTGATCATTAAAAAGTCAGGAAACAACAGATGCTGGAGAGGATGTGGAGAAACAGGAACGCTTTTACACTGTTGGTGGAAGTGTAAATTAATTCAACAATTGTGGAAGACAGTCTGGCAATTCCTTAAGGATCTAGAACCAGAAATACCATTTGACCCAGCAATCCCATTACTGGGTATACACCCCAAGGAGTATAAATCATTCTACTATAAAGACACATGCACGCATATGTTTATTGCAGCACTATTTACAATAGCAAAGACTTGGACCAACCCAAACGCCCATCAATGATAGACTGGATTAAAAAAAAGTGGCACATATATACCATGGAATACTACGCAGCCATAAAAAAGGATGAGTTCATGTCCTTTGCAGGGACATGGAAGAAGACAGAAACCATCATTCTCAGCAAACTAACACAGGCACAGAAAACCAAACACCACATGTTCTTACTCACAAGTGGGAGTTAAACAGTGAGAAAACATGGACACAGGGAGGGGAACATAACACACTGGAACATAACACCCTGTCAGAGGGTGGGGGGCTACGGAAGAGATAGCATTAGGAAAAACACCTGATATAGATGGATGGGTTGATGGGTGCGGCAAACCACCATGGCACATGTATACCTGTGTAACAAACCTACATATTCTGCACATGTATCCCAAAACTGAAAGTAAAATTAAAAAAAAAAAAAAATTCTTGTCAGGTAATTCTAATAACTGTATTATTTCAATGTCCACTTGTATTAATTGCCTTTCCTAATTTGAGCTGAGATTTTTCTGGTTTTCGGTATGAGAGAATTTTTTTCACTGAAACCTGGATATTTGGGTTACTACATTAGGTGACTGGTTATGTAAATATTCCATTATAGTAAGCTTCCTCTGACATTCCTCTGGTGGAAAAACTGCCTAGTGGGGGTGGAAGTGCAGGTTCCTCGCTAGGCTTTTTGTATACCACAGAACTCGGAGGCGAAGGGAAAGAGGGACTCATACTAAGCAGAGGTGGGAGTTCAGGCTCCCTGTTTATGGTTACTGCTTCCCATACTGGCTCCGCTGCCACTGTGGAGTGAGTAGTTGTCTTCTTACAGCCCAAACACTGTGAAAGTCTAGGTCCTCACTTGGCCTTTGGTAATCAGGGTGACCTTTCTGTGTTCTCTGGCTGGAGTGGAGTGGTTATTTTCTAAAACTTTTCTGTCTTGAAAGGCTACCCCTTTCCTAGTCCCTGGCTAAAGAGGATCATTTTTTTTCCTAGAGCTTTTATTTGTCTGTATCCAACATTTTTGGACTGACAGCTTTTCTGCACCCATTCTGAAATACATGAGGTAATAAGAAAACTCAGGATTCTTACTGTGATATTATCTGGATCCTCAGCAGATCCACCCAGTTCTCTTCACTTCTCTGTGTTCTTATGTTTGTTTTAAATGTAATGTCCAGGATTTTAGCTCTACTTAGCAAGAATAATAGGGAAAAGTATGGAAAAGTATATCTACTCCATTTTGGAAGCAGAAGTCTGTACTGCGTTACTTATAAGTTTATGCATCATTTTCTTCCTGGTTAGGCCTGATGGGCAAAAGTGGCTGTGTGTGTGAAAACAATCAGATCTTGCATTCAAAAGAGATGTACCTAATTCATTTCATTCACGTGCCTCTTTATGACTCTACAAGAATTCTGAAATTTATTTCACAAAATACTTAGGATTCACTTTCTACCAGAAAATATCAAAGAACCCAAGAGCTGTATCCTGAATAACTCATTAACCAAATTGAGAAGGTATCTAGCAGTTAAGAGAGAGGATTAACAATAAGGAAAAAAAAGTGGGTAATTCACAGAAATATTGGGTCAAGCACTGAAACTGGAAGTTCCTGACAAGTTTATCTAGATCTCTTAGTAATTCCTATGGTCTTGCTTACTCTCTGAATACTTTACTCTCAGAGACAATGGTTAAAATCTCTCACTATGATCTATTTAAAAATGATCCTTTCTGGCCGGGTGCGGTGGCTCACACCTGTAATCCCAGCACTTTGGGAGGCCAAGGTGGGCAGATCACAAGATCAAGAGACCGAGACCATCCTGGCCAACATAGTGAAACCCCGTCTCTACTAAAAATACAAAAAATTAGCTGGGTGTGGTGGTACACGCCTACAGTCCCAGCTACTCGCGAGGCTGAGGCAGGAGAATTGCTTGAACCTGGTAGGCAGAGGTTGTAGTAAGCCGCGATCGCGCCGTTGCACTCCGGCCTGGCACCTGGCGACAAAGCAAGACTCTGTCTCCAAAAAAAAAAAATAAAATAAAATAGGGTAGTTTAAACAAAACAAAACAAACACAAGTAAAGTGGGATAGTCTGGGAGAAAAAAAAAACAAAAAAAAAAAAAAACAAAAAAAAAAAAAAAAAAAAAAAAAAGGAAAAAAAAAAAAGATCCTTTCTGTTTAATGTTTTCTGCCTTGAATTCTGCTACATCTTATATTATTACAATTCTTGGTTTCTTTTGCAATTTCACAATCTTTTTTTGAGCATTCACAGATTTAAAAAAAATTTTATCCTTCTGTATCACTTTGTTTTAGAGGTTTTTCTTTTAGAAAGCATCTACTTAGATTTTGTTTACTGACTCTATTCTGAATTTCGGTGGACAAAGAGGAAGACAGAACGTGAGACATACACAATCACGTCACAATCTTATTTAGAATTCCTAAATTCTTATACCACATTTTACCTTTCTTTGTCTTTTTGCAATTGTAATTATATAGTTTGGGCATATTTACATACACACTATCTCCCCAATAACTACATGCATTTGGAAGATGGAAAAATTTTAGTTAATTTTTTAAATTTCTGAAATTATTCAGCCTGTAGCTTTGCTTACAGAAGATATTTTAAAAATATACTTTGAATTTACCCTGGAAGATTAATCTTACAGCATTAGAAGGCTAGGCAGTATTATCAACAATGAGATTCCGGTAAGAAAACAGTCTGCCAGTTCAGAAATGTATGCTGAGAGTGCCACCACCAAAAAAATTCAATCAGCTTCTATACAGTAAACTGATGTGAAACTCCCCAAAAGGACTGAAAAGAAGAAATGCTTTGGTTATGTACATGATAAAAAACCGATGACTAGAATAGCAGATGTCCAATCTGGCAACCATCTTAAACAGTGATAGCTCTTTAAGCAACAGGGAGTTATAAATAGCACTAAAATCTGTAAACTCAAAAGTAGCTGATAAAATCTGTACAGGTTTAAAAATGCATATAGAAAAAGCAAATCTGTTACCCTAAAGTTTCTAAGTTGTATCTGGACTGTATTCCCTTTTAACCATTTTCAAAGGTGACCAGCTATAGTTGCTTCTTGTGGTCACAGAGGGGCCACATAATTAGAGTGAAAATATGCGATCTTTGTTTACAACTATTTCATTTGCATTCCTTAAGTAAACCCTGGTTAAATGAGACAGAGTGGAGGTACACCAAAAATGTTCAAGGGGTAAGCAGAAGAGGAATCAAACTACTGCACACCAATATATCAAATAACCCAAGTTTGTAGTTGATAAATCTATTACACAAATTCCCATATGTTTTTATGTATGGTATCACCTTCTTTTCTCTGCCTCTTCTCACTTCTGGATCCCTGTTGTCTACTGCCTTCCCTTAAAACTAGAAACAAAAACCTACAAAAGCAGCAGTGCTTGCCTTGTGGGGCAAATCAAAACTTCAGCCCTGGCCAGCATCACACCTGTAATCCCAGCATTTTGGGAGGCTGAGGTGAAAGGACTGCTTGAGGCCAAAAGTTCAAAACCAGCCTAGGTAACAGAACAAGAAACTATAATAAAAAATGTTAAATTAGCTGTGTGTGGTGGTGTGTGCCTGTAGCACCAGCTCCTTGGAAGGCTGGGGTAGGAAGGACAGCTTGAGCCCAGGAGTTCAAGAATACAGTAAGCCATTATGGTGCCACTGCACTCCAGCCTGGAAGACAGAGCAAAACTCTGTCTTTAAAAAAACAAAAGAAACAAAAAACTTCAATCAACTGAAGCTTTCACTTACATCAAGCTACCCAAGTATTCGCACTGGGTCTAGTGCCCACCACATCAAACAAAAGGGTAAGAGACAAATTCATCATGGTTCCTACTCCTTAGTTCATCAAAGCAAATATTTAATGCCCAACCAAATGCCCAACGTCATCCCCATGAAGTTCCATATCTGTCTGACCTTAACCCAGGCCTCCATTCTTCACCAACCTTCCCAAATCTTTCTAGGGAGCCACTAAAACTGCAGTTCCAAATTGCCCTATACAGATGTTCCTCAACTTAAAATGGGGCTACATTCCAAGCCAAAATGCATTTAATGCCCTAATAAACTAATTGTAAAGTTGAAAACTTCTAAGTCAAACCACTGTAAGTCCAGATGCTCCTTGACTATGATGGGGTTATTTCCTGATAAGCCCATCATAAAGCTGAAAAATTGTAAGTCAAACCATCATGAGTCAGTAACCACCTGTATCCTCAGCTTGTTTCCAAGCATATGTTCTGCCTCTTTGCTTTGAATGAAACCTTGTATTATCTCAAAACGCCAGTTCTCATGCTGCCCTCTGAAATGACGCTATTGGCATCCTGCTTAGTCCTTACTGCCACCACCATTCCCCAACTCTCTTATAAGGCACATACTCAGCAACTTGCTCCTTACTCAGTTATAATACCCAGTTTCCTTCTTTGTTACTATCATGTACAAGTCTCCTAGTCACATCCATCAATGACTGATGACTTTCATACAAATTAAAGTCTTCTGCTTTACCCTAAGCTCTGCTATCATCCTGAGTGATATCAACATCTGTGAGAACAAATCCTCCAAAACCACAGACTTTCAGTTGTTTGATATGCTCATCTACAATAATCTATCCCTCCACCAATCCTGGCCACCCATTCCTGTGGTCACTAATTGGATCTAGTGACCTGAAACTGACCCTCGTATATAGAAAACATAGTTCAAGTATCGCAATCTCTTCTCCTAGTAGCTTGCTTTACCACCATCAATGTGAACACTGACCTCAGATGGTACCTGAACTTTATATCTTCTCCCCATCTATCTTCAGATTCTCATCTATCTTAGATTCTTAGGCAATTTAAATTCCATGCTCCAATCTATTAAAAATACTCTTAACAATATACTCCTTAGATTCCCATCTTGCAAAATACCAACCCCAGATGAACCCATCAAGCTGCTTTTTCCATAGGTACACCCAAGAGCAAATGGACAAAGTAACACAAGAAGACAGATGAATCGGCTATCATTTCATGGTCAATTTCAGTGAGTATACAATAATGCCTTCTTCTCTATTAATTTCCATTCTCTCCAACACAAAATGTTCTCCATTCTTTCCAAACTTTCAATCTCCAATAGTTCCATCTCACAGAAAAAAAGCAATCAAGAGGTCTTGCATCTTCTAGCTACAAAACACCTTATTAACTCTTAACACCTCTCAATCTGGCTTCCGCTCCCTAAGGCTACCGCTCTCTGAGGCTTCCACTCTCTGAGGCTTCCACCCTCTGAGGCTACCAATTGGACTTTTTGAATTCACATTTAATTTGATCTTTCAGAAACACCTGACATTGCTGACCAATTGAATCCTTGAAGCAGTCTCTTCCCTTGAGTGGCAGGTTGAAAAACGCTACCCTGACAATACTCGGTCCTAGTCGTTAGAACCTGTAAATGTTATCTTCTATGGCAAATTTTGGCAGATGTCTGAGATGAGATTATCCTGGATTATCTGGTGGGCTCTAAATGCCAGACGGATATTAGACACACAGAAAAGGACACAATGTGACTGTGTAGGCAGTGACTGGAATGATGCAGAGACAAGTCAAGGAATGCCAGCAGCCAACAGAAGCTGAAAGAAAGGAACAGATTCTCCCCTAGAGACTCTGGAGGGAGCATGGCCCTGATGACAGACAATTTGAATTCAGCCTAGTAATACTCAGTTCACACTTATGGCCTTCAGAACTGTGAGAATAAACTTCTGTTGTTTCAAGCCAGTAGAACTGGTAATTTGTTAAAGCAGTCATAGGAAAGCAACACACAGTAATTTGTTTAATAGTTCACTGTCCTAGGTTTGCTGAAATCAGTTCTTTGCAGTCTTCTTTAATGATTCACTATTCTACCTGGACATTAAAAGGGGGGGAATTCCTCAAAATATAAGACATCTCTTCTCTTTCTATATTCCCCTGCTCTGGATGTCTCATTCACACTCACAGCAATTACTACCTCAATATAATAAAACCTAAGCGTGAGTTCCAATTCTGATATCTGATTTCAAACTCAAATGCCTATATGACATTTCCATTTGGACATTCAAAAAGCACCTCAAATTCAACATATCCAAAAACCAAGTTAGTCCTCTTCCAGTACTGTCTCAACAAACCTTAGAAACTATTCCATTACAATGTATCTGAAGAGCTACTCTTCATATCAACAACAGGTTGATTGTACTGTTCCCTCTTAGTATCTCTTGAATCCATTCACACTACTACATTTCAAGCTACCATCATGTCTTACCTGGGTAACTGCAATAATTCCTGAACAGGTTTTCCATATTCTAACCTTTCTTCACAATAACAAAATTATATTTTCAAATTTAAAATCTGCTAATTCCTCATTCAGTGACTTCTACCATTCTCTCAATAAGTCAAAATCTGAATTTTATTATAAAACAATTTTTTATTAAAAAAAATTCTGGCCAGGTACAGTGGCTTATACCTGTAATCCCAACACTTTCAGAGGCTGAGGTGGAAGGACTGCTTGAGCCCAGAAAGTTCAAGATCAGCCTGGGCAACATGGTAAGACCTTATCTCTACAAAATATTTTAAAAATTGGCTGGGTGTGGTGATGAGTACCTGTAGTCCCAGATACTTGGGAGGCTAAGGTAGGAGAATCTCTTGAGCCTGGGAAGTTGAGGCTGAGGTCAGCCATGACAGTACCACTGCACTTCAGCCTAAGCAACAGAGTGAGACCCTGTTCCAATAAATTAATTAACTAATTAATTAATTCTGAACAACTTGTACTCAGTCGTGTGTGATATAGGCCCTGTATACTTCTCCTGCCACATCTTCCACCACTCTGTCCAAAATGTTGCCCTCTGCAGTCCAACTGCATTAGCCTTCCCTCAGTTCCTTGGCATATGCCAGGCTCTCACCTGATAGGTTCTGCATGTGCTTTCCCTCAGCCTAGACTGCACTGCAAATGTTCTACTCAACCTACTTCCTTCTCCTTACTATTAAGCTCCTGCTCATCCTTCAAGTATTAAATTCCAGCTCAGCTACCAGCTTCTCAGGGCAACTTTCCCTGACTGTCCAATCTAAATTAGGTATCCTTATACACTTTCACGGCACCATGTTCTTCTCCTTCATTGTACTCAGCAGAGTTCTAATTGTTTGCTTATTTTTACAATTAATTATCTTCTTCACTAGACTATAAACTCTAAGAATGAAGTTAATGCATGTTATGTTCACTCTTCATTTTGAAGCCTAAGCATACTGCCTGGCACAGTGTAAGCACCAAACAGTATTTGCCAATTGAAAAATGAAATCTATTACAGCTTGAGTATCTCTTATCCAAAATGCTTGTAACCAAAGACAGTTTCATTTCTAGATTTTTCAGATTTTGTAATATCTGTGTTATGTAAGTGCCAGCTGAGCATCCCAAATCCAAAATGCTCCAATAAGCATTTCCTTTGAGCATCACATTGGCATTTAAAAGTTTCAGATTTTGGAGCATTTCTGATTTCAGATGTTTGGATTTGGGATGTTCAACCTGTATTTCAAGTATGTATGTCCTTTCTTCTTTTACTTTTTACATTTCATGACCAAGGCTGTTAATATGTTTTAACCCAGACCCACAGCTGTTTAGATTTTCCTATGGAAAAAAAAATAACTGTCCAGTATTACCCATTACATATTAAATAGGGATCAGTTATTTTAAAACAGCAGTTCTTGAAGCACCTCTAAAAATAAAACTTAATTAACTTCTGCTTCTGGCATGGCAGAGTAATTGGGATCAAATTTATCCTCTTACAGTAACAACTAGGAAGTGGACAAAATATAAGAAACTGTTAACAGACACTGGCAACAGACAGAAGGAAAACAAATTAGGTAAGTCCTACAACTGCCCTGCCATTCTAGCAGGAGGCTCTTTCCAGAACATTGTGCAGAAACTTTGCCAAGTTAAGGAGACAGATCAGGGAGGTGAAGGTGACTAGAATTTGTAGGACAGTATAAGGAGGAGAGAGGCACTCAAAGAATACAGAGCACTAGAAGTTCGCATAGGGATCCTCTTGTGTTTTTGGCTGAATACTAATCTGTACATGCATAAAACAAAACTTCACAAATCTGAGGCAAAGGGCAAATGCCAGGAAACTATAAGATGAACAACGCCTAGAACTTATTCAGAAACACCAAGAATTATTAGACTTCTTATCTGAAACCACAAAATTCAGAGACAAGAAAACTACAACTTTATGTTTTATAGTGAAAATTTTATTTAACAGACAATTACATTTAAGTATAGATTCAGGGGGCACATGTGAAGGTTTGTTACATGGGTATATTGAATAATTCTGGGGTCTGAGCTTCTGATGAACTCATCACACAAATAGTGAACATAGTACCCAGGAGGTAGGTTTTCAACTGTTCCCCCCAGTCCCCCTTTTGGAGTCCCCAGTAACTACTGTTTCCATCTTTACATTCATGTGTACCCACTGTTTAGCTCACACTTATAAGTCAGAGAATACAGTATTTTTCTGTTTCTGCATTAATTCACTTAAGATAATGGCCTCCAGCTGCATCCACATTGCTGCAAAGGACATTATTTCATTCTTGATTATGGCTCTGTAGTATTCCACAGTGTATATGTGCCACATTTTCTTTATCTAATCCACTGTTGATGAACACTTGATTCTGTGCCTCTGCTATTGTGAAGAGTGCTGCATGCAATAAACATGCAAGCACAGTTGTCTTTTTGATAAAACAATTTATCTTCCTTTGGGTACACACTCAGTAGTGAGACTACTAGGTTGAATGACAGTTCTATTTTTAGTTACTTGGGAAATCTCCACACTGTTTTCCATAAGGGCTGTATTAAATTTACATTCCCATCAACAGCATGTAAGTTTTCCCTTTTCTCTGCATGTTCACCAACATTTTTTATTACATTTTAATAACAACCATCTAACTGCTATGAGATGGTATCTTGCTGTGATTTTAATTTTATTTCTCTGATGATTAATGATGTTGCACATTATTTCACCTTTGTTGGCCACTTGTATGTCTTCTTTTGAGAAGGTCTGTTCGTGTCCTTTGCCTACTTTTTAATGGAGTCATTTTTTTCTCATTGATTCAAGTTCCTTATACATTATGGACATTAGTCCTTTATTGGATACATAATTTGCATATACTTTCTCCCATTCTGTAGGCTGTTTGCTCTGTTTATTGTTTCTTTTGCTGTGCAGAAGCTCTGTAATGAAGTCCAATTTATCTAAGTTTGTTTTTGTTGCATTTGCTTTTGAGATCTTAGTCATAAATTCTTGGCCTAGGCCAACATCCAAAAGACATTTTCCAAGGTTTTCTTCTAGAATTTTTATAGTTGGAGGTCTTAAATAAGTCTTTAATCCATCTTGAGTTAAGTTTTGTATATGGTGAGAGGCAGGAGTCCAGTTTCATTCTTCTACATATGGCTAGCCAGTTTTCCCAGCACCATTTATCGAATAGGGTGTCCTTTCTCTGTTGTTTTTGTTGACTCAGTCGTAGATTAGTTCATAGTAGGTGTGTGGCTCTATTTCTGGGTTCTCTACTTTGTTCCATTGATTTATGTGTCTATTTTTGTACTAATACTGCACTATTTTGGTTACAATAGCCTTGTAGTATAGTCTAAAGTTAGGTAATATGATGCCTCTGGCTTTGTTCCTTTTGCTAAGGATTGCTCTGATCCAAATGGACTCTTTTGTGGTTCCATACGAATTTTAGAATTGCTTTTCCTAATTCTGTGAAATCACATTGGTAATTTGATAGGAATTATACTGAAGCTGTAGATTGCTTTGGGAAGTACAGTCATTTTAACAATGTTGATTCTTTTAATCCATAAGCATGGGATGTTTTTCCACTTGTTTGTTGACATCTATGAATTCTTTCATCAGTGTTTTACAGTTTTCTATGTACAGCTCTTTCCCTTCCTTGGTTAAATGTAATTCTAGATTGTGTGTGTCTGTCTACTGTATATAAAATTAGTTCCTGATTTGGCTCTCAGCTTGAATGTTATTGGTGTATAGAAATGCTAGTGATGTTTGTACATTTATTTTGTATCCTGAAACTTTACTGAAGTTGTTTATCAGGTCTAGGAGTCTTCGAGGGAATCTTTCAGGTTTTTTTAGGTATAAAATCATGTCATCAGCAAGCAGATAATCTGACTTCTTCTTTTCCTATCTGGACATCTTTTATTTCTTTCTCTTGTCTGATTGCTCTGGCTAGAACTTCTAGTACTATATTGAATAGGAACGGTGAGAGCAGACATCCTTGTCTTGTTCCGGTTCTTAGGGGGAATGCTTCACCTTTTGCTCAGTGAGTATGATGTCGGCAGTGGGTATATCATAAATTACTCTTATTATTTTGAGGTATGCTCCTCTGATTGCCTAAGTTGTTGAGGCTTTATCATGAAGAGATGCTGGATTTCACTGCATGCTTTTTCTGCATCTATTGAGAGGATACGGTTTTTGTTTTTTCATTCTCTTTATGTGGTGAATCACATTTATTGATTTGTGTATTCTGAACCATCCTTGAATCTAGGGAAAAAACTACTTGATCACGGTGAATTATCTTTTTGGTGTGCTGCTGGATTCAGTCTGCTAATATTTTGTTGAGAATTTTTACATCTATCTTTATCAGGGATACTGGCCTGCATTTTTGCTTTTTTTGTTGTGTCCTTGCCTGATTTTGATATCAGGATGATGCTGGTTTCATAGAATGAGTTAGGAAGGATATCTTTCCTCCTTGATTTTTTTGAAATAGTTTCAGTAAGATTGGTACCAGGTCTTCTATCAACATCTGGTTAAATTTGGCTATGAATCCTTTTGGTCCAGGGCTTTTTGTGGTTGGTAAATTTTATTACATATTCAAGTTTATAACTTGTTATTGGTCTGCTCAGGATTTTGATTTCTTCCTGGTTCACTCCTGGAAGGTTGTGTGTTTCCAGACATTTACCCATTTCCTCTAAATTTTCTAGTTTGTACACATAAAGATGTCCATAGCAGTCTCTAAGGATCTTCTGTATTTCTGTGGAATCCACTGTAATGACATCTTTGCCATTTCTGTGCTTATTTGAATTTTCTCTCGCTTCTTGGCCCATCTAGCTATCAATTTTGTTTACTCTTTTGAAGGATAAACAACTTTTCATTTTGTTGATGCTTTGTATAATTTTTTTGGCCTCGATTCTGTTTAGTTCTGCACTAATCTTTGTTATTTCTTTTGTTCTGCTAGCTTCAGGTCAGTTTGTTCTTATTTTGCTAGTTCCCTTAGGTGCAATGTTAGGTTGTTAATTTGAGATCTTTCTTTTTAATGTAGGAACTTAGCACTAAAATTTTTCTCTTAACTCTATTTTTGCTGTGTCCCACAGATTTTCATATAGTGTTTCTATTTTCATTTGTTCAAAAAAAAATTGGATTTCTCCCTTAATTTTGTTGTTTGGCCAAAAGTCATTCAGGAGCAGACTGTTTCATTGCCATGCACTTGTGTGGTTTTCAGAGTTACTCTTGGTATTGATTTCTAATTTTATTCAACTGTGGTCCAAACAGATGCTTGATATAATTTCTACTTTTTTGCATTTATTGAAATTTGCTTTATGACTGAGCATGTGGTCATTTTTAGAGCATGTTCCATGCATAATTGAGTAAAATGTGTATTCTGTGGTTGCTGGGTATTCTGCACATGTCTATTAGGTCCATTTAGTCAAAACTTCAATTTAAGTCCAGAGTTTGTTAGTTTTCTGCAGTGATCTGTCTGGTGTTGTTGGTGGGATGTTGCAGTCCTCCACTATTATTCCGTGGCTGTCTCCTTAAATCTAGTAGCATTTGTTTTATAAATGTGAGTGCTAAAACACTAGGCATGGCATATATACCTAGGAAATTTAAATCTTGCTGAATTGAATCCTTTATCATTATATATTGCCCTTCTTTGTCTTTTGTTACTGTTGTATACAGCGATTTATACCCTCACTAAATGAGTATGTGGAAGATGTGTAACATGTCAAAGGATAAACAAAAAGGTGATCAGAAAACAGGACACAGGAGGAAGACCTCCCAGACTAAGACCATTTCAAAGCATTCAAGTAGATTTCACAGAAATTCCCAAAGTAGAAAGACTAATATATTTCCTGGTGATCACAGATCACCTTTCCAGCTGGGTGAAAGCCTTTCCCCTTCCAACAGCGTCTGCCAGGAATGTGGTCAAAACAATATTAGAATAGACTGTACCTAGATTTGGCCTGGTGGAAAATATTGACTCAGACAATGGGAGCCACTTTACCTGAAGGGCGCTAAGGGGAATTATGAAAGCTTTGCAAATTAGATGGGATTATCATACCCCTTGGCATCCCCCTTCCTCTGGAAAGATAGAATGAATCAAACTTTCAAAAAGCATAATCACCAAAGTAATCTTAGAATTAAAATATCTTGGACCAAATGTTTCCCAATAGCACTCCTCAAGATTAAGACAGCCCCAAGAAAATACTTAGGATTGTCCCCCTGTGACTTATTATATGGGCTCCCATATTTGGGAAGAGCTACAGATCTCCCTACTATGGAAACCAAGGATTGATGCTTAAGAAATTATATAATGGCCATATCCTCCACCCTGTCATCCCTTAAGTTAAGAGGACTTCTGATTCAAATGACACCTTTTGAGTTCAGGTTCACCACTTCCAGCCTCGCGACTTGTTGCTGTTTAACAACTGTTTAACTATACACACAGCAGAAGGTCAAAATGGAAACTGGCAGGGGACTCCTCCCCACCCAATCAGGTTGGTAATAAGTGTAACCAAGACACAGTAGTATCCCAGACTGTAAGATTTGATGCCTGCCAAGTCTTACCTTGTGGGAATTTAGAAAATCAGAGACAGCTCTCACAGGCAGATAAATATCTTTGCCCTGAACCAGATACAGGTCATAGTAGGGCATCACCCTGCCCCAGCTAGGATGATGTATGGTAGACTACACAATTTCAGGATTAGACAGTAAACACGGGATGGGTAACTCTGAGCTGGAAACCCTTGAAGAATAATCTACATCTGTCCAAGGGCTCCCTGCCAAATAACTGCCAGGATGTAGAATGCAATCCTTTACTCATCACCACTGACAATCCAGCCATTCTAGACCAAGAACCAAAAGAGCGCCTCAGGTATATGGGTTAGGGGCAGACATCACAGGGAACGACCCCCTAGGACAATTTGTTCTCTAGGGCAATTTGTTGTCAAATGAATCAAGAACTCAACCTCCCACTTGCCTAAGACTACTTCAACCCCAGACCCTAATAAACTAGTCCACCAAATAATGACCCTAAAAAGGTAAATGTAAAATATTTAAGGCAAACCTCAAAAATTGAAACAGGGTAAAGGGATATGAATGCCTAGGCTAAACGGGTCAAATTTTCAGTACAAGCCCTCAACAAGAGTAACTGCTACACGTGTGTTGCAGGACAACCTCGGCACAGGTGGTTCTGTTTCCCCTAGGATGGGATACTGATCTGAAGGCATGCACTCCATGTTGCCTCTATTATCAGGACAAGGATGCATGGGGAAACGTGACTTTTAAGAGTCTGTCATTGCTCTTTCCCACATTGAGGAAGTCAGATCCCAGGGCAAGCCCTTGGTTCTCTAGTGGGACTATGAACCACTCCTCTTGCCTCTTCAGGCAGGGGGCAGAGTTCAGTAAGTCCATGGAAGAACTATTAACTTGTACCCACATCCTAAACATCACTGGTGAGTCCCACAGGCAATGGCAAATACTCAGCTCTCCATACACCCTAGGCTGATGTCTGGTGGTATTGTGGGAAAAGGGACCTTCATAACCTGCTACTGTCCAATTGGACTGGGATTTGTGCTTTAGTCCAATTAGCCATTCCCTTCAACCTGGCATTCCATAAGATACCCAAAAATACACACGGTCACTGAAGCTGGAGAGATCTGACAAATTCTTTTGATCCCAATATTATATATTGACTCGAAAGGAGTCCATACAGGGGGTGCCTAATGAATTTAAGGCTAGAAACCAAATAGCTGCTGGGTTTGAGTCAGTACTCTTCTAGAGGTGAACTATTAGTAAGAATGCGGATTGGATTAACTACATCAATTATAATCAACAGAGATTCATCGGTTATACACAGAATGCCCTCAAAGGGGTGGCTAGTTAGATGCTACCAGCCGAACGGCCTAAGAAAACAGGCTTGCACCAGACAGGACATTAGCAGATAAAGTAGGCACATGTGTTATGCTGGGTGGGAAATTTCAATCCCAACAATACTGCCCCAGATGAGACCATCACAAAAGCTTTATAAGAACTGAAAACTCTAGAAAACGAACTGGCAGAAAATGTTGGAACTGATGATCCGTTTACAAGCTGGCTAGAAGGTTGGTTGGGAAAATGGAAGGGCATGACAGCTTCACTCCTTACATCTCTCATAACTGTGGTAGGAATCTTAACAGCAGAGGGATGTTGTATTATCCCTTGTGTGAACAGACTAGCACAGAGATTAATGGAAACAGCTATTAATAAACCAATGCCCATGACTTACAGCAGAATAACCTGCCACCATTAGACAGCAAATTAAACTCACTCTCCTATGAGGAAGAAAGTAAATGATTTCTTACATTGATTGGAGGACCAAAAGGGTTTAGATAAAAATGAGATCAAAGGAAGCAAATAGAAAAAAGGAGAGAAGTTTATGAGGAAATATTTTAAATGGCCCATTTTCAAAGCATGATAAATCTAAGTACTGGCAGTCAGCCCGCAGATGCGACAAACTACATGGTTCATGCACCTAGAAAGTCAGAATAAGCAAACAGAATGTAGAGGAGGGTCAGCACCTAAAAGGGAAGAAAGTTTTGCTATTGGGAATTCAAAACTTAAGTGGGGAAGGAGACTGTGGTATAACCTTATAAGGAGGATAATGAAACCTAGGCAATGTCAGGGAAGATTGTAACCCCATAGTACTCAACCAATGAGGAACTGGGGGAGGGACTTGCGTGCTAGGAGGTAAATTACCTGCTGTAACTGCTCCAGGTGTGTCTGCCTACCAGACACCTGATATTGCAAAACTGCCATTAAAAGTCTGGCTTAATTTCAGACAGCTGGATTCCCTCATTTGCTTCTAAGTTCAGTCTGCTGCTACATCAGGGCAAGCCACATGGCCTCAGAAAAACTCTTGAGAACAGATACGAAAAGACAAACAACACTTCCGTATTATATATGAAAACATTCCTGACTTCATGGAACCCGTGAAACATCTTCCTATTAAGTTAAAGACAAAAACTCCTTCCTATTGAAGAGATGGTAGTAAGTCTTAGCAGACTTATAAAAAAAAAAGTTGCAAATCGCTTATTTTATAAAATTATTTCTCTGGTATGATACATTTTTTTTT
>NW_016107641.1:864788-867155 GCF_001604975.1 Cebus imitator | reverse complement strand
TTTTTTTGAGACAGAGTCTTGTTGCGTCACCAGGCGCCAGGCTGGAGTACAGTAGCGCGATCTTGGCTCAGTGCAACCACCGCCTCCCGGGTTTAAGCAATTCTCCTGCCTCAGCCTCCCGAGTAGCTGGGACTATAAGTGCGCGCCACCATGTCCAGCTAATTTTTTTATTTTTTTTAGTAGAGACGGGGTTTCACCATCTCTTGACCTTGTGATCCGCCCGCCTCGGCCTCCCAAAGTGCTGGGATTACAGATGTGAGCCACCGTGCTGGGCCAATACATTTCTTTAAACAAAATATATTTCCTTAGACTTTAATTTTAAAAAAGCAGTTATCTAGGCCTCAATTAATGAAAGCTACTATGATTTTTGGATCCTTATAAATTATACCTGGAGGTGTACCCACGTAAATAGTATCTCTTACATGTGTAAAAAATACATAAAAAGAAATACACCAAAATATTACTAGCTGGATTATAGATACTTTTAATCTTTACTTTTTCCCCCAATATTTTATATTTGCCATTAGTTTTAAAAAAATTTTAAATGCTTTCTGATGCTCTCTTCCTCTCATTAGCACTAGTTAATACTATTTTCAAAAAGAATATGCCCTGACCTTAGGGAACCAGAGGTCTTAGTTAATTATAACTACAAAGAAGCAGAGCAAGGAAAAAAATAAGCCAGGAAATAGGATGCAATGGACCCTATGTCAACACATCAAAGAACCAGAATTTAGAATTCTGATCTAAGAATCTAGGATTTCCAGTAACATAGGTTATTTCCATAAAATAATGATCCTTCCTCTTTAGTTCTAGCAATAACTATCTACGCCAATAAAATAGTTATACACATACAGCCCTCTGTGCCTTATGAAGTGTTTTCACTTATTCTGCTTTGATCTTATATCATCACAGACTATAATACTTTAAAATTCATACTCTAAATGAATTTAATATCCTTTTTTTTAAAAAAGGAGGCCTCATCTTTTTACACATTATCATTATTCATGATAATGTTGTCTCTTGGCCAAACAGAATTGTGGCAAAGGGCCAACTAACTCAAAGTAATACAACGCTCTGAATTCTTCCAATTAGGGATCTCAAAACATGATTGCTTAATTAACTCGTGCTCACAATGCCATACTAAGGCTTATGGTAATAAGAGTAACACCCATTATACTATAACTAACAAGAGAAGGGGAGAACAAGATGCAGAATCACAAACAACTTTTTCTACTTAACTGGCAGAGGAAAGAGGGGCAGCACAAAGCAGTGGCTGGGAGTTTGGAGTCTGGAGCAGACTGTCTAAATTCAGACTCTGGCCCTGCCATTCATGTATCACCCTGTGCAACTTCATTTTGCTTGAGTTTTCCCATGTATGAGGAAGAAAGGAGAATAACCTTATCTACTAGCAAGGTTAAAATACGTAATTAAATGAGTTACTATTTGTAAAGTGCTAGCACATAATATTTGTTAAAGTAAAAGAAAAACCCTGAAGCTAAAGTCCAAACACTTGGTGGCTCACACCTGTAATCCCAGCACTTTGGGAGGCCGAGGTGGGCAGATCACGAGGTCAAGTGATCGAGACCACCCTGGCCAGCATGGTAAAACCTCATTTCTACTAAAAATACAAAAATTAGCTGGGCGTGGTAGCGCGTCCCTGTAGTTCCAGCTACTCAGGAGGCTGAGACAGGAGAAATCGCTTGAACCTGAGAACCAGGAGGTTGCAATGAGCCGAGATCGTGCCATTACACGCTAGCCTGGTGACAGAGCGAGACTCTGTCAATAAATAAATAAATAAATAAACAAACAGCAAAGATGCCAAAAAACCAAATTAGATAATTCAGAATACTGCATCCTCAATTTCTGAACTTCTTAAAAAGATGTGGCATCCCTTAAAAAGGTGTGCTGTCCCTCAGCAAAAGTACAAACTGGTAAAGTATAAATTACTTTCAGAGACTCCATAGAAGAGTTTGGTTGGATGCAATTAAAGTGTCTTTTGCCTATATAAATTGAACAGGAAAACGTTTTTTAAGACAAGTACACCTCAGTTGCTCTTGTTGACTACCAAAGAAAGGCAAACATGCTGATCTCAATGTGGCAAATCTGTTTAAAATTTAGATGAAAGAAATGAGCAATCGCATAAAATTAAGACTGACGCCAACTTCCTAAATGGAGTGTCCCAGGTTAAGGCAAAGTAAGCACAAGTTGAAAGACATCTTATTCTGCCAGAAACCAAGGAAGCATTCAACAATCAACCAGTTCAGATCAAAATGGACACAGCAGCCACCCCAAGAGACTCCCACTGGCCAAATATGGTATAACTGATCATCAAAAAGAATAACATCTAAAGTGAGGAGAAGAAAAAAA
>NW_016107641.1:858130-864768 GCF_001604975.1 Cebus imitator | reverse complement strand
AAAAAAAAAAAAAAAAAGCTGGTTCATTGAAAATAAAACTGTTAAACCTCTAGCCAGACTAACCATGAAGCAGAAGAATTGGGTGAACTCAGGAGGCAGAGGTTGCAGTGAGCCAAGATCATACCACTGCATTCCAGCCTGGCGACAGAGACAGACAGAGAGACAGACAGACAGGAAGAAGGAAAGAGGGAAGAAAAAAGAGGGAAGGGGGAAGGAAGAAGAAAAAAGAGAGAAGACACAAATTACTAATGTAACAAATGGAAGAGGGGTCATCATTACTTATCCCAAGTACATTAAAAGTACGATATCTAACAAAATTCAGCAGCAAAATTAAGTATTAATAGTATTGAACTACAACCCAATGTATAAAATAAGCAACCATGAGTCCATAATGACATAAATGACTGAATAAATTACCAAATGGGAGAAAATAAAAAGCAACCAAGAGTCCATACTGATATAAATTACTGAATAAATTACTAAATGGGAGAAAATAAAAATCACCTGCACAGAAGGATTCCAAATATTAATAATGTATGTAGATACTCTGCCTCAAGAAGCAGGGCATAACTCCCTACTCTTTAAGTGTAGGCTGTGCATGGTCACCTTTCCCAAAGAGTACAGTATGAAAAGGAGGAAAAAAGAGTAACTTTACAATGAAAAAATATGACAAACATTACCTCAGCCAGGTGATCAAAGTCAAAATCAAGTCATAAATTAAGTTAGCAGTATGTGCCTTTGAGAGGATGTGATGAAATGATGCTTTACCTCTGTGATTTTCCTTCTAGAAACCCACAAGGCGGGTCTAAAAACGAGAAAAACATCAGACAAACTCCAATAAAGGGGTATTCTACAAAATATCTGAGCACTCAAGGTCATCAAGGAAAGGAATATGTGAGAAACTCACAGCTAAGAAATCCTAAGGAAACATGACAACTAAATGTAATGTGGTATTTCAGATGGGATCTTGTAAAAACAAAACAAAAACAGTAGCTAAAAACTAAGAAAAGCTCAATAAGCTATGGATTTTAGTTAATAATAATGTACCAATAATTTTCACTAATTATAACTGTGCCATGCAAACATAAGATGTTGATTATAGGAGAAACTGGGTGTCCACGTGGACACTCTGTAGCATATACTCCATTTTTCTGTAAAACTAAAACTTTTACAAATGAAGACTATTTTAAAAAGAGTGACTGAAATGATCATAAAACTTCTGAAAAAAACAAAAATCCCTGTGATACAGGGTGAAAGTTACATGTCACTTTTTTGGAGACTAACCACTAAACAATTTTCAAAATTAAGAGTTGGTATGTTAAAGAGAAACATTTATCTCATCTTGTTAGAAAGAACTGTAGCTCAATCTAGTTGACAAGTGGGAAAGGTCTTTTTATCAGAGGAAAACTGGCTAATATTAACAGATAAAGAAGGATGACAGGAGGGAGGCAGAGGTGGGTGGATCACTTGAGGTCAGAAGTTCAAGACCAGTCTGGCCAGCATGGTGAAACCCCGTCTCCACTAAAAATACAGAAATTAGCTGGGCATGGTGACCCATGCCTGTAGTTGCAGCTACTCGGGAGGCAGAGGTGAGAGAATTGCTTGAACCCGGGAGGTGGAGGATGCAGTGAGCAGAGATTGTGCCACTGCAATCCAGCCTGGGTGATAAAGAGAGACTCCGTCTCAAAAAATAAAAAAGGATGACAGAATTAGAAAAACAACACTATTTTGCAAGCCCAAATGAAATAACTAATTCAAAGCTCATCATTAGATACTAATTCACAGGGAACCAAAATGTCATCTCACTGATCAACTATTAATGTCAAGGGGAAACCCATCTTTTATAATGGACAGATCTGGTGAATACCACCTTAATAATCACACTTTAGACAAACCAAATGATGCCTATGGTTCGTATATTACATCAATCTAATGTACACAGGAGTAACTAAGCCAAAAAAAACTAAATATAATACAGCCTTTAGATTCAATCTTCTACTTTTTAGCAAACACAGTGGGTACAGAAATACAAGTCAAATGCTACAAGGAATCAATCAGACAAATCCAAAATATAGAAAACATTCTATATGACAAATGGCCTGGTCTCTAAAACAAAATAAATAAATAAATAAAAGGGGACAATGATTGTATGTTAAAAGTGACTAAAGCAACAACAATCAAATTTAGTTCATAAACTCTGATCGAATATTGGTTTGAGAAAACCACTTACAAGTTAACCTTTTTGGAGGAGAGGGACAGAACAAGATGGTGGAATAGGACTCTCCGGCAATCGTCCCCTAACAGAAACATCAATTTGAACACTATCCATGCACGAAAACACATTCACAGAGCTAAGGAAACTAGGAGAGAAATCACAGTACCTGGATGCAGCAAAAACTGATCTTTTGGAGGAATAAACAGTAAAACTTGAATATGAACTAGGCATTAACGGTTTAAGTATGACATATGTAAGAGAATGTGTTTACTTTTAGGAGAGACATAAACAAATATGACAAAAAAGCTAACAACTACAACATCCAAATGAAGTATACAGGTGTTCACTGTAATACTCTTTCAATTTGTATGTCTGAACATTTTTCAGTTGGGAGTGGCGTGGGAGAATAAAGTCACTTTAAAAGGTGGGGGAGGAGGATGGCCAAAATGATCAGTTGTAAAGAACCAAAAAACAGTAACAGCAGATTCTGTGGACAGGTGTAACAAAGAAACATACCAATCTTAAACCAGGTTCCTGTGACACATACACTGCATGAACATGAGGAAGGTGGAGCCAAAAAAGAGACGAAATCATTTTACTAAACAATTCCTGTCCTCAAAAAGTTCAAAATACCAACCAAAACTTTGCTGATAAAACCTTCTGAAATACACCCAGTATCTATCATTTTCTCAAGAGAAGGAGGAGCTATTAAAGATACACCATTCTTCCTCAATTATAATGATTAAGATTGAGGAAAATTTTGTAATTTTGAAACTCAAGAAGTATGGGAATAGCTTAGAGGATCAAAAACATAAAAACCCACTAAGACCTTACATTTATTTACATACATATATGAAGATGGCATGGTAAATCAAAATCAGTATCATTTTGTATATCTCATAATACTGGGTTCTATGAAATTAAATTCCTTCTGCAATCCCTTACATACTAGTGACTGTACAGCATATTTAAACTGCTGTAAGACACAACCATAAGTCCAGCCGCAAAGCTGACTCCTTCAACTAATGACTCACTATCCTAGGGTTTCTCCGTGAAATTTTAAAATTTTATTCAACATGACTAAGTAGATACTTCTCAAGACCACCCCCACAATACCTAGATTCTACAGCCTTTTAATTATGACAATATCATGCCAACAAATATGTCAGTTCCTTTCATGACTGCTCTTTTACACTCCTAAGAAACATGAAAATGCTACCCTATACCTTTATCTTTCCCAAATTTTGCAATAATATGTAGTTTTCTCTGCCACTTTTCCCTCCCATTTCTATTCCTAAGCCTATTTTTCCCTTTTCTAATAATCCCTATTATCTGTAGAGACTGGTACCCAAAATCTTACCCTCAGGAAAAACTGAAACCACATATACTACAATTTAAAATACAGAATCTTATGACACAAATCTTGACGAAGCTAGCAAATCACTTTCCTTAAAGTGGTGAACTAGGTAATTCAGACCGATTCTCTTACTGGGAGCAATTAGAAAAACTGGACACCTGCCCAAGCCCCCAGAAAAAAATTTTTTTTAATCAAAACCAAAAAACCTGCCTGAGGGCATCAGAGTGCCAAGGTAGTGAAAAAGTATGAAGACCAAGATCTGGAAGAGTAAGGACATGCTCATAAGGAAGCCTGAGATCCAGGCCGTCTTTCCCCCGAAGGGATCTGCCAATTCCAGAGAGGTGGCTGAGAAGCCGAGCCTGAAGTGCAACAGATTTACATGACTAGAGAGGATTAGATATTGGAGTTATGGGCCCAAGATAGTGTGGGGGTGGGGACATGTGGGGCTAACACCCCTGGCTTTATGCTAGGACTCCAAGGGGTCATATCCTATGAGTAAATAAAACATAAAGTAGACCAGCCTTTGCAGACCCTGGAACCCAGTTTTGAAACATCATAATCTCTAACTGGATGAAGATTATCCAGGATTGCTAATGTAACTAGCTTGCCTCCTGTCAAAAGTCAACAAAAATCCTCTCTAGAAACAGATAGCATTGTTTCCAAACCTTAAATTATCTCTACAATTTTTCATATATAATGCCTTAAGTTATCCAACACAGACACGCTTAATATATTCAAAGTAGTTTTTTTTTTTTTTTTTTTTGAGAATCATGAAACACTGGCGCAGTACAAAACCCTGCTAACTTCAAAATTTCAAATACTTCATAATCTTTAGAAATTCCCACAGCTGTTCTATGCACTCCTTACTGCCCTTCAGTCCACATGCACTTGGAAACTTTATCTACCGAAATTAAGAAATATCAGTCATCCAAACTAAAAGGAATTCATACACTCACAGACCCTCTAACCTGCCTTCTCTGTATATTCCCTGAAAGGGAACGTACCCCACTAAGTTGCCACAAGAGAGTGAACTTTAACAGGGAGACAGCATAGGTTTTCCAACATTTTACACCATAATCCATTACACATACACGCCTCTGTATCTACATATAAGTATACTCACACATGTATGTGAAACACAGCTTTCAAAAAATTCTGAACTACAGTAATCAACACACTGTGGCTGGCGTAAGAATAGACACATAGATCAACGGAACAGAATTGAGAGTTGAGAAGTAAATCCGCCCCCCCTCTTTTTTACAAGAATGCCCAAGACAATTTGATAAGAAAGGATAGTATTTTCAACAAATGGAGCTAGGACAACTGCAAGTCTATATGCAAAAGAATGACCTCATATGCCTTCCTCATGCCATACACAATAAAATTAACTCAAAATGGATCAGAGACCTAAATGTAAGAGCTAAAACTATAAAACTCGGAAGAAAATGTAGAAGTTGTCTTCATGACCTTGAGTTAAGCAATGGTTTCGGCGGGTGGATCACGAGGTCAAGAGATCGAGACCATCCTGGTCAACATGGTGAAATCCCGTCTCTACTAAAAATACAAAAAATTAGCTGGGCATGGTGGTGCGTGCCTGTAATCCCAGCTACTCAGGAGGCTGAGGCAGGAGAATTGCCTGAACCCAGGAGGCGGAGGTTGCGGTGAGCCGAGATCGCGCCATTGCACTCCAGCCTGGGTAACATGAGTGAAACTCCGTCTCAAAAAAAAAAAAAAAAGATTCCAAAAGCACAAGAAAAAAAGAAATACATTGGATTTCACTGGAATTAAAACCTTTTGTGCTACAAATGATGCCATCAAGAAAGTAAAAAGACAACCTCCAAAACAGGAGAAAATATTTATATACCATACATCTGTTAAGCAACTTCTATCTATAACATAAAAAGAACTCTTTGGCCAGGACAGGAAGCTGCTGTTTGTAATCCCAGCACTTTGGGAGGCCGAGGTGGGAGGATCACTTGAGCCCAGGGGTTGGAGTACCTGGGGAGCACAGTGAGACCCTGTCTCTACAAAAAATTTTAAATATTAGCAGGCTGTGACTGTTCACACCTATAGCACTAGCTACTTGCGAGGCTGGGGAGGGAGAATCACTTGAGTGCAAGATTTGAGGCTTTAGTGAGTCAAGGTCACACCACTGTACCCCAGGATGGGTGACAGAGCAAGAACCCCATCTCTTGTTTTTTTAAAAAAGAAACAGAACTCTTACAACATAATAATAAAAAGATAACTCAACTTTTAAAATAGGCAAAGAATCTGGAATATTTCTCCAGAAGATATAAAAGTGGCCAAAAAGCACATGAAACAATGTTCAGTATCATTAGCTATCAGGGAAATGCAATTTTAAACCATAATGAGATATGACTTCACACTCATTAGGATGGCTATTTTCAAAACAGACAATAACAAGCTTGAATATGATGTGGAGAAATTGGAACCTTCACACCTGGTGGAAATGTAAAATGGTACGGCCATTCTGAAAAACAGTTTGGTAGTTCTTCGAAATAATAAACATAGAGTTACCCATATAACCTAGTAATTCCACTCTTGGGTATATACCCAAGAGAAATGAAAACATACAACACAAAAACAACTTGTATACGAATGTTCATGACTATATTATTTACTATAGCCAAAAAGTTGAAACAATCCAAATGCTGACCAACTGAAGAGCAGATAAATAAAATGTGGCATATCATACAACCAAATAATATTTGACCATAAAAAGAAATGAAGGTCAGGCCCTGTGGTTCATGCTTGTAATCTCAACAGCACTTTGGGAACTTGAAGTGGGAGGATCGCTTGAGCTCAGGAGTTTAAGACCAGCCTGGGCAACATAGGGAGAGCTTGCCTCTACAAAAAGTTTAAAATTAACCAGATGTGGTGGCACATGCCTGTGGTCCCAGCTACTTAGGAGGCTGAGGCAGGAGGACTGCTTGAGCCCAGGAGTTTGAGGCTACAGTGAGCCACAATCATGGCACTGCACTCCAGCCTGTGGTGACAGAGCAAGACCTGATTCAAAAAAAAAAAAAAAAAAAAGCCAAACCTCAG
>NW_016107641.1:825190-858094 GCF_001604975.1 Cebus imitator | reverse complement strand
AAAAAAAAGAGAAAAGAAAGGAAAGGAAAGGAAAAGAAAAAACAAATGAAATACTGATAGATGAACCTCAAAAACATCATGCTACGTGAACTAAGCCAGTCACGAAAGATCACACACTATGATTCCACTTACATGAGATATTCAGAATGCACTGGGCACAATGGCTCACACCTGTAAGCCCAGCACTTTTGGAGGCTGAGGTGGGCAGATCACCTGAGGTCAGGAGCTCAAGACCAGCCTAGCCAACATGGTGAAACCCTGTCTCTACTAAAAATACAAAAAAGTTAGCCAGGGCTGGTGGCAGGTGCCTGTAATTGCACCTACTTGGGAGGCTGAGGCAGGAGAACTGCTTAAACCTAGGAGGTAGAAGTTGTAGTGAGCCAGGATCACGCCACTGTACTCCAGCCTGGGCGACCGAGCAAGCCTTCATCTCAAAAAAAAAAGAAAAGGAGAGACAGAATGAGCAAAACTATAGAGAGGAAAACAGGTAAGCAGTTGCTTGGGGCCAGGGAGAGTTGGAGAAATGGGGAGTGACTGCTAGTGAGCATGAGGTTACTTTCTGGGGTGACAAACATATTCCAAAGTTAGGTTGTGATAATGGCTCCATTTATTCTGGGAATATACTAAAAAAGCTTTGGGCTATATATTTCAAATGGGTAACTGTAATGGTATGTGATTTATATTTCAATAAAAACATTTAAAAAATTCTTAGCCCCTTATTACACGACAGACTCATTTCTTTTAAAAACATAACAGAAGTTTTGATCTCCTTAATTCATTCTATAAACTACTAATGGGTCATGACTAACAATTTGAAAGCACTGCCACAGAGTCCTACAACACTAGAACTGATACCCACCATCTTCTGTATCAGGACTAATCCCTTCATACCTCACATCCCTGCTTACAGTCACCAGAAAAAGTCCAGCTCTCCCTGGTTAGCTTCTATTCCCTAAATTCTCACTGCCATACTGCTATGTACACCCTCCATTTGACTCAATTCTTCATTGAGTCAAATTCCTTCATTGACTCAAACTTCTAATTCCTTTACTTGGCCTCCTGAAATTTCCAATTTGTGACAAGCAAACTTAGCCTATTACACCACCTTTACCCTTTCTTATTGTCATCTATTCTCCCTCCAAATCTTCCTTATTCACTGAAGGCATTAGCAACTGGTTTATATGTCCTTACTCCCCTCACTATTTGCTGATTTCACCATTCATGCAGACTGACCCTTTTTTAACACCTTAGACTCTTGAACTCATTGGCCTCCTCACGTTCATGACTTGTCTCTCAATTCCACCTCAGCAGCCCACATCCAAGGTTGTCCTGAGCATTATTAATGTCAGTAATTATCATACTTGTGAAATCTCTCTTTCAGGTATCCCACTCTGACCATGGCATTCAATCTTCCAAATTAACTTACTCAAATCCTGTGGCCAGTTACACACTCAACCACCACCCACAATAAGCATTCCCTTGTCTTTTCCTTCTTTTGTACTGATCTGGTGTGATGGTTAGTTTTATGTGTCAATTTGGCTAGGCTGTAGTACCCAGTTATTCAGTCACTAATGTCGTTGTTGTGAAGGTATTTTGTAGATGTGATTAATATCTACAAACCGTCAAGTTTAAGTACAAAAGCTTATCCTTGATACTGTGGGTAGGCCTCACCCAATCACTTGATCAGGCTTTAATAGCAAAAACAAGTTTCCCTGAGAAAACAAAATTCTGCCTCACAACTGCAGTATTAACTCCTGACCAAGAATTTCCTGCTTGCTCTCCAGATTTCAGACTTGGCAGCCTTCACAAAAATAAATTCCTTAAAATCTCGGTCTATCTAAAACTCCAACTGGTTCTGTTTCTCTGGAGAACTCTAACACACCTGGCAAAATCTCACCCTGAGTAAATCCAACTACCTGCCTTATCTGTGTCTGCAACTAACTAGTTAAATAATGATGGGGGGGGGTAGAATCACATAACCAGGCTAACCAGTATCACTTTAAATTCAGGATTTTAAACCTTAAATGAACAATCAATACTTCTTGGCAAACTGCTTCAAACTCCCCACACTCCAATCCCTTTCTGCCTGTATGAATTTCATACTTCATCGAGCAAACAGAAACCACAAGAGAAGATGAAAGCCAAGAGAATAAGCCTTCATCTTCCAACCACCAAACCTCCTCACAAGGGCACACAACTTTTCTGCATTTCCTCCTGTTTGATGGAAAAGATCTCTCCTCTAATGAGGGCAAATTCTCTACCTGTGCTCTGCATCCCCTTTCCTACATATAGCAGTGTCATTTTCACTCTCTGAGCCACACAATTTCCTTTATCTACCAACCCATTTCTTTGTTCACTTCAGAGCTAATCTTAAAAGAGCTGTCTACATCCACTGTGTCACCAGTTGCTCATTTTTCACCCTTTTTCAAAGTGTTTCATTCACGGGCTGGGCGTGGTTGCTCACACCTATAATCCCAGCACTTTGGGTGGTCGATGTGGGAAGATCACATGAGGCCAGGAGTTTGAGACCAGCCTGGGCAACATAGTGAGACCTCATCTTTACAAAAAAATTAAAAAATGAGTCAGGCATGGTGGTATGTGCCTGTAGTTCCAGCTACTCAGGAGGCTGAAACAGGAAGATCCACTTGAGCCCAGGAGTTTAAGGCTGCAATGAGCTATGATCACACCACAGCACTCCGGCTTGGGCAACAGAGGGAGACTCTATCTTTTAAACAAACAAAAAAAAATCATTCATTCTTTGTTTAACCATCTTCAACTTGGCTTCTTTCTTCCCATTTTAACAAAACTGTCCAATAAAATCACCAACAACTTCCCATATAATCTTTCTATGCCTGTTTCCTCATATATAAAATGGGCATACCGTGGCCACCTTGTAGAGTTGTTGTGTGATGCTTAAACAATTTAACGTACATAAAGCACAAGAACAGTGCCTGGTATATGACAGGCACCAAGGTATTAGCTCTTGTATCATTAGAATAGTCTGGATTCTTGTTTACCCTAGGTTCTAACTTTCTGTTTCTAGCTTACTTAACAATACATGGCTCCTTAGGTAGCAAACTGCCTTAGCTTTTTGGTGGGAGCAGGGGAAGAGAAAATGAACTATGTAGTTACTCCATTAAGCAAAGAGACCTACTGAAGTTCAGCTAAGTATCTTCAATTAACTACCATATAATTTTATAAGGATGAGTGACCTGCCTCAAACCCAATTGCCAAATCAAACTCACTCTGCACCCTCTCACTCCTGTGCTTTCCTGACTTGCTGATTTTTGCATTTTTCCAAGCTTAAGATCCTCCTGCCTACATTCACACTCATTCACTTCATACTTCCACATATCTTGACCTCTGCCTTGACAGTACGCTGACACTGTTCAAATTATATTTCTGGGAGTTGCCTGTGGGTGCTAAGCACATAGAAAGCAGCCTATATGTATAGTCATACCTTGCTTAAGGACAAGGTACCTTCTGAGAAATGCATCATTAGGCCATTTCATCACTGTGCAAACATCATGGAATGTACTTACACCAACATAGTCTATAATATGGTACAGCCTATTGACCCTAGGCTACAAACCTGTACAGCATGTTACCGTACTGAATATTGCAGGCGACTTTAACACAATGGGAAGTATGTGTGTATCCAATCATAGAAAAAATACAGTAAAAATATGGTATAATTTTATGGGACCACTCTTACATATGAGGTCTATCATTGACCAAAACCTCGTCATGTGGTGCACAACTATATTATCAAATGAGAGACAAGGCAGTTAACTGCTAATCCTACATTAGCTATCAAGTGATTCCTGACTTATCTATTTAACATTTTGAAAACCACAATTCATTTCAAGTTACATTTAATTTAGAGAGAAAACTTTACACTACTTTAAGTATTCCCATAATTCCTCCGCAATTTCATTATCATTCACAACCTTTAAATACTCAACAGATAAACAGATATTTTGGCTCGTTTTACATATAATGGAGGAAAACTATAATCTTCTAAAATCACCACTACAAATGCGTAAGAAAAAATATAGGGATATAAAAACTTGGGGGAGGGAGGGGGTAAAAATCAAAGGAAACAAAAAAAGCTGGCATGACATATTGGAAAAATAAAAAATTCAACTACAAAACTACTAGAAATAATAAAAGGGGCTTATTATATAATATGTAAAATGCTAACTAATATACAAAATAAAAAGCTTTCTTACATATAACCAGATAGAAGATAAAATGGAAAAAAAGATGCCATTTCCAGCAGTGGAAAAAAAAAAAAAAAAAAAAAAAAAAAAAAAAAAAAAAAAAAAAAAAAAAAAAAAAAAAAAAAAAAAAAAAAAAAAAAAAAAACCAAAACATTATTTTTAATGTCTAAAAAAATGCTATCAGGAACCCAAAATGAGACTTCGACAAATGAAAACGTTGAGTTTTTCCTATTCTTGGATATAAAGATACAACATCATAAAGCCATCAATTATTTTATAAATACGAAGAAATCCTAACAGTAAACTGAATCCATGTAATAGAAGTCAATCACTGGGAAGAAAAGTAACTTGAAAAGATGTAAGAAAAGCTTCTGGGTGATGGAAGTGTTCAGTATTTTGATCTGGGGCTGCACAAGTGTACACACAGGCAAACTTATTGGGCTGTAATGCTTGTGCATCTAATTGTACACAATTTTACCACAATAAAATAAAATATACAGGGATTCCAACAGAAAGACTGGCAAAGGAGTACAGACTAGCTAGACAGGTTGTTTCTAAAAGTTCATATAAAATAAACAAGATAGAAGCCAGACAAAAGCTTCTGAAAAGGAAGAGAAATAAAAGGGAATTAGCACTAACAGAAAACACAGCATAAACTACACTAATAAAAACAGGATGGCTTGGTTCCCAAACGGGAAGGTGGGTCAATCGAACCAATGGTACCAAATATACGTGGAAATTTTGTAAATGGTAAAGGTGATATTTTAAATTAGTAAGACAAAGATGGATTATTTAATAAATGGTGTTGGGGCAACTGGATGGTCATCTGGTGAAGAAGATAAAGTTGGAACCATACATAATATTCTACCATAGAAAGGAAAACAACAAATTGGGGAAAAACATTTGCAAAAAATAGCACGGAGCCAATTTGTAAAATTAATCCTACAAATATAGAGAAATGAGCAACAAAGCAACAGAAAAATATACAAAGACAAGGACAGTTCAAAATAAAGAAAATACAAACAGCCCTTAAAAGATAAAAGATGTTTAAGGGTAATAAGAAGTAGGCATCCTTACACAGTGCTGGTGGAATGGAAGGAAGTTGGACAACCTCTACAGGCTACACTTCAGCAATACATAAAATTACAAATGCACATACTCTGGCCTAGGAATTCCACCTCTGGAAATTTATCCTATATGTTTAAAGTGCAACATGACGTATGTACAAGGTAATCCACTGCACCATGGCTTTTGATAGCCAAAGTCTGAAAACTACCTAAATATACATTAAAAAGGAGTTAAATAAATGGTACACCAGTATAACGATGTTATGGGCTCTCTACGTCCCTCCAAATTCATATGTTGAAGCCCTACCTGCCAACTTGATAGTATTTGGAGGGGAGACCATTAGGAGGTAACAATTACATTAGATCATGAGGATGGAGCTCCCATGATAGGAAGAGAAAGACAACAGAGCTCTTCTGGGCCATGTGAGGATAAATCCAGAAACCAGCCACATATAAAGCCAGGAATAAGGCTCTCACCAGGCAACCAAATTGACTAAGTGGCCTAACCTTGAACTTCCCAACCTCCAGAACTGTGAGAAATAAATTTCTGTTGCTTAAACCACTCAATCAATGGTATTTTGATACAGCCACCCAAACAGACTGAGACAAATGGAATACCACAAAGATGTTAAAAAAGCATGCTTTTACATACTGATATGACTGTTATAAAATAATCTCCCAGCTATATTAAGTTAAAACAAAAAAGCAGGGTAGGTGTGGTGCTGTAATCCCAGCACTTTGGGAGGCCGAGGCGGGCGGATCACCTGAGATCAGGAGTTGGAGACCAGCCTGGCCAACATGGTGAAACCCTGTTTCTACTAAAAATACAAAAATTAGCCAGGCATGGTGGCGCGTACCTGTAATCCCAGCTACTCAGGAGGCTGAGGCAGGAGAATCACTTGAACCTGGGAGGCAGAGGTTGCAGTGAACCGAGGTCGTGCCACTGCAGTCCAGTCTGAGCAACAAGAGTGAGACTCCATCTCAAAAAACAAACAAAAAAGCAAACAAAAAAGCTATATATTGCATGCAACAACTTAGATTAAATAAAAAGGGAGGGAGCAGAACAGAGGCTATATAGTACTGTACATATGTATGACACCTTCATTGGCAAAAAATCCATAAAGCTATGAAAAACACGTTTTTAAAATAAGTTTCGTACAAACATAGTTTATGGCAAAACCTGACAAGATGTAGCATAAGACTTTATAATCTTTAGTTACCCCACTTGTACTATTTATGCTTTTACAAAAATATTAATATCTTTATTTGTTTTTGTCTGTATGTTTTGAGACATACTCTCACCTCTGTCACCCAGGATGGAGTGTAGTGGCATGATCTCAGCTCACTGCAACCCCTGCCTCCCATGTTCAAGAGATTCTCCTGCCTCAGCCTCCTGAGTAGCTGAGGTTATAGGCGCCTGCTACCATGTCTGGCTGATTTTTGTATTTTTAGTAGACATGGGGTTTCACTTATGTTGGCCATGGTGGTCTGGAACTCCTGACCTCAACTGAACCACCTGCCTCAGTTCCCCAAAGTGCTGGGATTACAGGTGTGAGCCACCACGCCTGGCCTATTTCTGTACAGAAATATTAATATGTTTAATTATGAGGCTACCACCTCTTACTAGGGATTTTGGATAATATGGTAGATGCACTATCATATTATGATAGATACACTTAATACAATTCCAGAAACAGAAACCTTAATTCTAAAATACATCTGGACCAAGGATTTTGAACAAAGGATTATATACTTACACATATATAAACTATCTTTGGAAGGATTCACAGGAAATTTAACAGTTTCTAGGTAGAGGAACTAGGTGGCTACACAGAGTAGAAAAGGGGATTTTTTATCTTTTTAAATCTTTCGAATTTTGAATCAAAGTGAATTCATTCCTACTTAGTAAAATATAAATGAAATGTAAACAAAGTAAAACATTAAGACTTTTAAATTATCAGCAGTAACAGATAAAACTAGATGCTTTGGTTTTTGTTAACTGAAAAGTGACGTGACCCTTTCTCAAGTCACAGGGACATCCATACAGCAGCAGCTTTTCCTTATCTTACATCTGGTTGACCCAATGGCAGCTAAAAGGCAGAGAGCCATACTTTCTGGAAGAAGTCAGAAAATGGTGACTTTCTACCCAATTAATGGCTTTTAGGAAATAGCATCTTATCAATGTTTTTGATGTTTCTTGCCAAGCAAAGCAAGTGCTTATGTGTGGCTGTTTTTCCTTTCTAGTGTTCCCAGAAATATGGTGGGTGGCGGGCTTCAGTCTCTCAGCACCAAAAAGCAGTGAAGCCTATACTTCTCAATACGGGAGAAAGACTTTAAAAAGTATTTCTAGTATAGATCTAGCCTTACATCAAAAGAGCTTCAATACAGAGGAGATTGAGAACTCCGGTCAGTACCTGAGTAGCATCTTTTCTACTGCTGGTTTTCGTGTTTTTCATATAATTAATTTGATAACCTGCTGTATTCCAAAATGAATTTATAAGGTTTGCCTTTTCTTATGATTTGGATTTTGACTAATCTGAACCACACTCTCAACTTAAACCAGGAATCAGAAAAGAAGATGCCTTGCTTTCTGAGGTTTATCGAGTGAGTATAAATGCAGGGCAAGAGATGATACAAGGTTTGGAAGACCCCAAATGCTCCAATGACAAAAGAAATTCCCAATAAAATAACTAACAATATTTGCTACCTTGTGTTAGGACATAATTGTGCTTATGTTAATCCTTATCTTCTGTCAAGTTATACTCAGCACTGAGAATAGAGACTCACTTCTATTTCCTTTGGCTCCCACATCATTGAATACCTGCATTGGTATAGTGCAATGCTCAGTAAATACTGCCTAAGTAAAACCAGTGTCATCTCATACTTGCTGCTCTCAAGAAGGAGCAAGAAATTTAATCTACCATTATAATCCCGGAAACGCTACACAGAAAACTTAGAAAAACACAGAAAATACTGAAAAGAAAATATTTCTAGGTGGTACTAATAAATAATCTCCCTCATTTTTTAAGAGGCCTCCAGGCCTCAATGAATTGTTGTAGTGACCAGGTCTTTGACAAATTTGCAATCTTCACAAAATCAAAGACCCCAACAACACTGCATTTAAAATATGTGACAGCATTACATTTTCTTCAGATGTGTCACATGATAAAGCTATTCCCAGCTCCTAAATTCTCATTCCTTTAGATGTCTATAATAAACCTAGGAAAGCTTAGGCAATTTTCTGCTGTGGGAAAAGGCAAAACATCATGAAAATGGCAAATATGTTCCCTTCAATATTTGCTTTTGGAACATTTCCAAATTTTAAGACAGATAAATCTGGTCCAAATAAATCACCTCAGTCAATTCAGATTACATGAGATGATCAAATTTTAAATAAACCCCCCAGAGATGCAGAGTGAAACAAATGGCATATTTTGGAGAATTAGAATGGACACTGTGCATTAAACTGATTTGAAGTTTACTTGGCATTTTACATGTGCTCAAAGTTAAAAATAAGTAATAACAATAGCAAAATCTACCTGAATACTTGTATCTACCATTCCACGCACCATACCAGTGCCAGGCACTTTATATGCAGTACCTTATTTAAACCTCACAGCCCTATAAGGTTATGTGCTACTATTATTCTCATTTGACAAACAATAGAACAGGTCCAAATATGTTATATAACCTGAACTAGACTTTAACTCAATTAGTTAGATTGCAGCATGGATTAGAACCCAGGGCTGACCTTAAAACCCACGCTAGCAATCACTATAAGGTTTGGGTTCCTTAACTCTCTAAAGAATGGCAGATTTTGACTAAATCGGAAATATAATAAAGGGTAACAGCAAACGCAGGTATCTATGTCTGATATAACCCACCTCCTTGAAAAAGGATGGAAGCTACTAAGTTTTTCAAAAAGGTGTCTCCTCTCTCTACATACACACACACGCACACAACTAAGTTTTTCAAAAAGGTGTCTCCTTTCTACATACACACACACACACACATACTCTCTCTCAAAACTGGATTTCAGTGAAATTTGGCCTGCACAGAGATGTGAGGTGGGCTTTTGCTTGGCGGGAGCCCTTTCATATAACTATTTTTTTTTTGAGACGGGAATCTCACTCTGTCCCCAGGCTGGAGTGCCATGGCGCAATCTCAGCTCACTGCAACCTCCGCCTCTTGTGGATTCAAGTAATTCTCTGCCTCAGCCTCCCAAGTAGCTGGGATTACAGGTGTCTGCCACCACACCCAGCTAATTTTTGCATTTTTAGTAGATACGGGGTTTCATCATCTTGGCCAGGCTGGTCTTGAACTCCTGACCTGGTGATCTGTCTCGGCCTTCCAATCACATATACCTTTTAAAAAAGCATACATTCACTGTTTGGAGATGCCTTAAGTCTCATCCTTGATTATAATTTTCCTGAGGATCATGATCTCTTCATTTTATTTCTTCTACAAAGTCTCTGTGAGCATAGGGTCTCGTGAGAAGGCGCGATGCTGCGGAATAAATAAAAATCTACCTTTCCAAGAATCTCTAGCGTATGGTGATGCCTTCCATTTGTTTTCTAACTCTGAATATTAGAGAAAAAAAAATTAAACAATTTTTTTCTGCTTCTGAAAATTACAAAATTACAAAATTCTAATTTTGATTACTGTTCTTAATTTGGGCTTCTGATTATCGTCCTTCTTGTCCTAGTATGTTTTCTGAAGAACCACCTATCTGATGAACAACGCTTCTATTAAAAAAAAAACTTCTGACAGCCTCAGTTTATAGTTTTAAAGCCAAAAAAACTAAAGCACTTGCCTAAAGCTCCATAACTTGTTGATAACAAAGTCCAGATGGCAGAACTGAGAAATGAACCTAGGTCTGATTCCTGGATTGCTTTAGTTCCACCTATTGACCTGAATGACAGGGCAACTCTTAATTGCAATACTCCTGTTACCTTTTAGTCAACTCATTTCTGAAATCAAAGTTCAACTTAACCTGCATTAGAGTAAGAATGCAAAGCTTCTAAACGTTCGGATAAAGAGCTCATGATTAAGACAATCAGCATCACAGTTCACTGGCATAGGCAAATGATTCATATATAAAGCTACGTGGTTATAATGACTTCCTTGGATTACATGAATCAGAAAGGCTACTACCCATACCATTGACTTGACCAGAGACCTCTAGAGAGCTAGAATCTTAATGTCAAAATATTATGTTTTGTATTTCTAAACATGCAACAAAGCATCTCAACCATGTAGATGACTCAAATACGTCAAAATTCAACCCACTGGCAAAGTGGACCAACAAGTAGCAGGCTCCTACTCAACAACTTCTTAGTACTAGGATAGTTGGGAACTAGTCATTTAACAACAAATTACTTCAAGGTGTTTCACTGAACACCTCATCCTCACAAGGTCACTTCCATAATATTAGGCATGGAGCAAACAGTTAAGATTCTAACCACATTAATTTGTGTACAATTTATTCTTGCACTAATTTCCTTTCCAAATGGCATTTCCCCCAGGATCTAAAGGAATACGAAGGATATAGTTTCCAGGACATTTAAAAGGAGCCCTTTTCATACTTACTAAAGGAATATATTTACTAACAGAATCGATGCTATATTTCTTACTTTAAAGCATAATTTGAAGTGGAATTCTGAGTGACTGCTAATGGATATAGTGCCTCTTCTTCGGGTGATGTTCTGGAATGAGTGGTGGTGATCAATGCACAACTTTGTGAATATACTAAAGACCAATGAAATGTATATAAAGGGTGAATTTTATGATATGTCAATTAAATTGCAATAGGGCTATTTTTAAAAACCAATAATTTGGAAAACAAAATAACATAACTCTGGTTCTTTACATAGCCTTACTGTGAGCTACTGCCAACGGACTGTCAGTAACCCCCACAAGAATATGACATCCTTTAGGTAAACCAATGAAAGGTTGGTATCTCAAGGGTTTTCATCCCTTATCTTTAAAAAGTATCATTTTCTTATTTCTTCATTTCTATTTTACATCAAATAATAAGCTCATTAATTCACTCATTTTGTATTCTTTCAAATCCAAAACAAATGCTAAACTGTATTAAGTCGTGAGCGAAAAATACCTTTAACTTGGATAAATCAATTATTTTGAGTTTTAGGCTTATATTTTGTGCCAATTGTGTTAATACAAGTTAGAACTTAAAATCAAACATTTCAAGTAAACATTTCTAAAATATTAGAAATTAAATATTTCTAATAAAACATTTATGTGGTTTCTTTTGCCCTCACTTTTCCACAAAAGTGTCACCAAAAACCTTTCAAATAATATTCACGAAATGATAAATGCAATCATTTTAGACCCCTACTGAAATGAGTTTATGTGTGCCTGTGTGTAGATTACATACATACACACACAGACATACATAAACTAGTACATACACACAAACACACACCCCACAACCTGCTTTAGTTTATTAATCATATTAAAAAAACATTTAGACAAGATTTTATTTTAGGAAAATTAATGACCTACAAGTGATTCAAAAGCCCATGTCATTGTAACAGATAATATACATGAACTGATCATTCAGCCATCTGAAGTGACAGTAGCATGAAGCTTCCAAAACTTTATGGAGACCATTTTTTTAGGTTTGATTTAAAATACTATAAATTATAGAGCTTTTCATCAATCCGACTTTTATTGAACACTTACTATATTCCAGGCTAGGTGGTGGAGAAACAGATGCAAGACAGGCCTGCCCTCAAGGAAGTCCCATTTTGACTGCTTGCTTTTGTCAGGCACAGCACTAAACATGTTCACTTAGAGCATCTGACCTCCTAGGTTTAACGTTAACCACAGCAGGGGAATCTGAGGTAACCATTACAAATGACTGTAAGGCTGCAAGACTGGAAAAAATAAAGTTTAGAAATAAAAGCTGTTGTATGTTTAGACCAAATCTAATTCTACTTCCTAATATTACACTTGTACTTCCAGATATACTGCTTAAAAAATGACCCAGAATATAACTATACCTTCCTTTACAGACATGACTTACATAATTGTCTCATTTAAAGGTCCATCTATTATACTTCAAAGCATCCTCTTCCATGAAAGGATACTTCTCTTTGCCTTCAAACCAAATCTCTTCATCTGGGTACGCTACTAAACAGCTGCTGAATGAATGAATGAATGAATGAAAAAAACAGGTGTTCTAATTGCCAAGGAGGTACTTGCTGGATGCTTATCTCAAAACACAATGGACTGATGGACCAGAATTCTACTGGAAAAATCACTAAATTTCAGAGGTAAAAATAGTAATCACTGGACAATGACACGTAGTCAACATGTTATTAAATTCGCAGTAAAGACCAGGCGAGGAACTTTCAGGAATAAAAATGAAAAGTGTTCATCAGGGTACTTTATAAAATGGCCTTGGTTCTACCATCTCTGAATTGGGAACACAAATGTGAGACAAAGAGATGGGAGGGTGGGGTGAAAAAGTCAAAAGGTCACCACCGAGTGACCCCCAAGAGAAATGCGCGCTGACCACTAAAGCTCGGGCCGAGCTGGGTGGACACCTCCCGCCGGAACCACCGGCCTGGGCTCTGCCTCGCAGCCCAGAGCTGGAGGCCACCCCGGCCCTTCTCAGCGCTGCTGCCTGCGTTCGCCCAGAACGTTAGCACAAAGAAACCACCGAGAAACAAAATACGGACCCCATGGGCGCGGGGCAGGCTTGGGGACCCGCCGGCAGGAGCGCTCTCCCTGGCTCCTCGCCGCCCGGGAGGCAGGCAGGGAGCGGCGGGCCGCGGAGACGCCTCCATCCGACCCTCGCCGAAGTGTTTCAGAACTTGCCACCCACCCCCCGCTCCATTTTCTCCTCCCGACTCGGAGGCAGGACCCGCGCGAGGAGGACGCGAGAGGACAGGCGGGCGGGGCTCACAGCGGCTGGCGGGCGGACACGGCCGGCGGAGCGCGCCCAGGTCCCGCAGCCGTACGCCCCCTCGTCCGGCCCCCGCCTCCGCGCCGCTATTGTTCCCGCACCGCCCCCGCCCGCCGCGCGCTCTCGCCCCCACTCTCGGGAGGGGGTCACGGCTGAGAAGGCTGCGGCGGCTACGGCACAATAACATAAACACGGCGGGGCCGCCGGCCGCCCCCGGCCCTGCGGCGCCCGCCGCACTCACCCGGCAGCGCAGCGAACGGCGACAGGGAAGCCCGCCAGCGGAGACAGGGACCGTCCGGGCGGTCGCCGCGGCCGCTACCCAGCGCTGCTCGCGGCTCCGCGTTCCGAGCCGCGTCGTCCGGCCTCAGCCGCTCCGCTGAGTAACAGGGACGCGGGCCGTCACCGCGCACGCCCGCCTACGTCATCGCGCAGGGCCCAGCCCCCGCGCTTCCCGAGCGGCCTGCGGGGCGGGGCAGCCCCGGGGCCTGGATTGCGGGGGCGGGGCTACTCCAGTGGGCCGAGAGGACTTGCGGAGGTCGCCTGGAGGCGGAGCCGCGGGGAGAGCCTCCGAGGGCGGTGGTGAGGGGCGTGGCCAGGAGCGGCAGGGGCGGGGCCCTGTGGCGGCACGTGGCGGCGCGTGGCCCCAGGGGACTGCATCTGGCTGGCAGCGGTAGCCAGGTCCTAGCTTAAGCCTTCGGGCCTCGCTGGCACAAGGTTGAAGGGCAGGTGCGCTTAGGCCAAATGTGCCCGGCGAACAGGCACTCTTCCACTCCGTACACACCTGAGCGATGAAGAGCTGTTTACCTTGACCGACAGTAGTTCCATTGTGAGGACACCTGTCCGGGTCCCAGCAACCCACAGAGGGATAAGTGTTCTCTTCACCTGCCCGAGAAAAGCTGCCTCCTGTTTTCCCAAAATCCACGTCCTCCGAGATTCCTTGCAAATCCACCTCTTCCCAGATTCCTTGCATTACCTGGCTTACCTCTGAGGCCCCACAAAGCGTGTAAATGCTACAGAAGCGATAAATTGACTAGCCCTTTACATATCCAACAACGGCTGGAAATTACCTACATCCATTCGGTAGAATACATTTTAGCAATTTAAACGCCATGTGTTCAAGGAATTCTTAACAACATAGAAAAATGTTCACAATGTATCATTAAGAGAAAGAAGCAAAAAACAGGCCTTATATATAGAATGATCCCACTTAGATACTATATATACACATAGAAAAAACCTGGAAAGAAATACACCAAATTATGTTAAAAGTGGTTCATCATTGGACTATGGAATAAAGGGTGACTTGGTTCTCTTTCACACTTTGGGTATTTTCTCATGTTTTCCGAGAGGAATAGTTATGTTCACAATCGGAAACAAGTAAGTTACTTTAATAATAAATATATAAATATTTACATATATAAATTTTACATATATAAATATTTACATATATAATATATAATAAATATATAAATATTTACATATTTATATATTATAAATATATAATGATTTATTTTTATAATAAATATAATTTTTATAAATAATATATATATATATGTTGGGCTGGCCTGTTTCTGGTGATTCTGAAAAGGAACATACAGGTGATTATTCATTAATTCTCCTCCCAGTTTCTCTCTCCCTCCTTTTCAACCTTCTTAATTTCCTTCCTTCCTTTATTCCTGCAATAATTATTTATTGCATGCCCATTCAGTGCCAGGCAATACAATAGAGTTTACAGATTTAATCACTGTGCTATCAAAGTAATAGCAGTAAACAAATGCAAAATTATCACTGTGTTATAATACAAATTGTTAAGGATACATAATATTATGAAACCAGTTAATAGACTAGTTAATAAGGCCAGAAAAGATTTCCCTGAGAAACTGTCGCTTGAGCTTGGAATAGGTTTGACTAGGCAGAGAATATTTTAGAGGTAACTTTGTATGCAAAGGTCCTGTGATGAGCAGGATAAACTGGAGAAATTCAGGAAAGGCTAGCTCTGCTGGAAGAGCAAGGAAGAAGGAGCTTTAAGATGAAGTCAGGAAGATTGGTAAAGGGACCAAATGTAGGACAGCCATATTGGCCATGTTGAAAATGCACTTTTTATCCTAAGTGCAATGGGAAGCGCCTGACATATTCAGCAAAGGGTATGGCATGGTTACAATAGCTTCTTGAAAATATTTCTTATTGGAAAGAGGCCAGGTAGATGTAAGAGTAGTCTAAATCCTAAGAATTAGAGGCTTGATCTAGGATAAGGGTCATGGAAATAGTTGATGGACATGGAAAGAGCTGAGAATTATCTAGGATGTTCGAGGGGCAGAACTTGCACATTCTTCCCGTAATAGGTTAGGTGGGGCAATGAAAGCAAGGGAGTCATCAAGGAAAACTCAAAGGTTTCTTGCTTGTGGCCAAGGATGGATGTTAATACTGGTTCATCAAGATGGGAATCTTGGAAAAGGACCAGATTGGCATGAAAATATCATGAGAGCAGGTTGTTTGGCTGTTTGGAGGCTTTTGAGATGCCCCAAACTGATGTTAAATTGGTGATTACATATACAGAGCTGAGGCTCAGCTAGATAAGAGACGAATAATTGACAGTGAGTGATGTCTTGAAGCCTTGGGATGGATGGGTCAGCCTAGGCCTGAGGGAGAGAGGGCAGTGAGTGAGAAGAACAGAGGGCCTGCGACCAGTCTTGGGGAACTTCAGTGTTAAAGGGCCGCAAAGGGGGAGATGAGTCTGTGATGAGCTGCCAGGAAGATAGAAGGATAACCGGGAGAGAGGTGTTCAAGAAGAAAGTACTGATCAATAATATTAAACATAAGAGGAGGCTTGGAATCCTGGAGTAATAGAACCAGAAATGAGAGTGGGCTGGGAAATGAATGGGAGGTGAGAAAATAAAGGTGGTGAATATGGATGAGTCAGGCAGTGAAGTAGGATACAAGCTTATTTTACCTCTGATGGGAAGACTGTTGAGAGGGAGAGGTTGAATATACACAGAAGAGAAGGAAGAAATACATATTTCCTGAGAGAACGGGGTGTTATTGGGCACACAGCCAGAGGTATCGGCCGGTACCTCCTACCCTTCAGACAAATTGAAGACCTAGAAGTAACAAAAAAACCAATACAACCCTTAGAGCTGTTGTGAAGTGAGGGGAGTTGCTGGGAGCAGAGCTCCAGAGTTTCATACCCAGTTCTGTGATGCTATTGTTAATAACAACCTCCATCTCATTCCACAGGGCAAGCGTCTGACTTAGCGTCAATCTACCACAGTCAGCTTCTGATTATCTACATCTAGAAAGAACATTCCACATATTTACATGTGTGCATTTGTGTGTTTGTGTGTGTGTATGATTTCAGAAAGCATTTTGCTATTTCTGATGGAATGTAATTATCTCTGATATTCTGCAAATTCAATTCTGCTTTTTTGTAACCCAGATGCAGTGTTGGGCCTCCTTCTTCTCATACAATTCTTTCTTGTCAACCTATTGGAGTTCCTTGTTAACCTATTGAGGGTCTGACTCAGAAAAAGAGGAAAACATAGTGAATTCATGTTTCTTGTCTCTTGTTTCAGGGGAACTGTCTTGGAGACAGCTGGTCTTTGGATCCCTCTGAGGCTGGGATGGGGAAAGGAGAGAAGAGGAACTGTAGGCCTTTCAAACTCATTGTCTGCTGGAGTCCTGAGGGATGCTCAAGAAGAGGTTGCACTCTGCCAGAGTACCTCTTCCCTTGTCATCCTAGACCATACACACACTGGATTGCACTGAAGATGTTCCTCTGGCTAAGGTGTCAGGTGAATATCACCAAGCTGTTCAGGATGCAGAAACTGAAAGTTGAGACTGCAATTTACTTCCTAATTCCCTGATCTCACTCAACGGGTGGGAAGTTGGGTTGGTGGGAAGGTTTTTACCTACTAAGGCCTGCAGAAGGGCATCTCCAAGGACACTCCCTCTCCCCTGATCCCACCTCCACCACCATCCTTCTCTGTTAGCTGTGCTACCAAGCCTCCTAGTCTTGTCTCTCACTCATGTCTCCAGTCAAGCCTACTTTTCCCTTGGCAGGTTCTGGTGAAGTCTCCTTTCCCAGTTTGCAGACAGTCACCTTCTTGCTATGTCCTCACATGGCAGAGAGAGAGGGAGAGAAAGAGAGAGAGCGCAAGCTCTCTGGTGTTTCTTCTTATGAGGATACTAATTCTACCGTGTGGGCACCACCCTCATGACCTCGTCTAACCCTAATCACCTCCCCAAGGCCCCACCTCCTAATGCCATTACACTGGGGGCTGGGATTTCAACATATGAAATTAGGGGAGATAGAGACACAATTCAGTCAATAGTACCCAGAAACTGAAGCTATTCAGTGTTCATCCTCTGGAGAACAAAAATAACAGAAATTGAATAGGAGAGAAAGAATATATGATTGAACTCATACAACTTGTAAATACAATATTTGTTGCTTTAAATAAATAAATGTTTTGGAAGAGGGCTTTCTACCTGATCTTTTAGTATGAATGCCCTATCCCATCTTCAATGATTAGCTTAAAATTATTTTGAGCCCAGTGAAATTTTGCCATTCATAGCTCCTGCACTGTAGAACCTATGCCAAAATTCCGTGGTAGAGAGAAGACAACACTTCATTACCAGCCCCCCTTCACCTCTATCTCCACCTTTACCGCCTGGCCTTCACCTTCACCCTTCAGATGTAAAACTAAAGCTCATGCTAGACTGGCAGGCATTCCACTAGTGACCCTTTGGCAGAGAGACCCCTGTGAATTCCCAACCTTTGCCAATAGTCCTACTCATTCTTGGCTAGATTTGAAAAGACTCTCTGTGGCATCACTGGGTAATGAGAAAGAGATTCTGGCATCACTGGAGAGTTAAGAGTCACTGCAGGTGGCAGGGTTTGAGCCCGTCAGAAGGCAAGCATGATGTGTTTTCCTGCTGCTGCCTTGCCAGCGACCTCTGCTGGGACATTCTCATGTTCCTGACTCAGAGGCCCTCATGCTCCTGAGAAGATGCTCTTGCTTCTGGAAAGTGGGGGTTAGAAGACAATTTGAAGGAATTTTCAATGGCTTCTGAATCCTGTTCCTGAAACAGTTTCCCAGTCAATGACAGCTTCATTTCAGAAGGTAGATTGCATTGCTTCTCTTGCCAAAAACCTGCAGGATTCACTCTCAGCTGAGGGTTGGCATAGCTGGTTAGCCTGGCCACCTGGAGGCTTGTTGTGGGTCTGGGAAGCTGGCAGAGGACAGTAGGGTTTTGAAGCTTGGGAAAAGGTAGAAGGAAGTATCATAACCCTTCAAGGTGAGGGTCTCTTAAAGAAGGGATGGCTACACAGGAAAATAAGTGAAAGCAGACATGGTGGCTTACACCTGTAATCCCAGCACTTTGGGAGGCCAAGGTGGGAAAATCACTTGAGCCCAGGCGTTTGAGACCAGTCTGGGCAACAAAGCAACAAAGTGAGACTCCAATTCTACAAAAAAGTAAAACATTATTCAGGCCTGGCGGTGTACACCTGTAGTCCCAGCTACTGGTAAGGCTGAGATGAGAGGATCACTTGAGCCCAGGAGGTCGAAATTGCAGGAAGCCATGATCATGCCAATGCACTCCAGCCTCAGTGACCTGTCTTGAATGAATGAACGAATAAATAGGCGTTCTTCCCCATATGCTCCAGCGATGCTTGAGGAATAAGCAATCCCAGGAAGATAGGGCAGAAATATATTTCTGGGGGTGCTAAGTCATAAAGACTGGGTAAGGTCTCAAACCCAGACCCCAGCTCACCACTTCCCTTGCCCCCCTGAAGTATTCTATTTCCTTGAAAAGCCAAAGTGTGGTTGGTACTGCCAATCTGTGCAGAGTAGGGAGCAGGACTTCTCTTTGGCATCAGCAGGAACAACAGAGATATCACAAATACCCTCTTCTCAAAGGCAGGACCATGGTAGGAGATTCTATCCTCAAGCCATCAAGCAAAATCCACTACAAGGTGTGCCACTGTAGAAATGGGGACCCTCCCATTTGAAATTCTTTGTGAGAGCACCTACCCACACACTCAGAGAAAGAGGAACCACACAAACTACTTTGGATTCAAATATTTGGCCCCATCTAGCCTCACAGCAGAGTGGGACATCAGAACCTAGGGGGCAGAATTTCCTCCACTATTTCTGAGGTCTGCAACCCCAAATGGAGAGTGGGAAGGGCTGTAAAAGACAAACCAAAGAAAACCAAGCATCAAGAGCTGGCCTCTGAGGCACAGACTTCAACCAAAAGTGATGTGAAAAAACTACACAGAAACAAAATTCCCCTGAGGAGACTAGTCAAGGCACCAGAAATCTCTCCATCCCATCAGTCCTGCTGCTTATAGCTCCACGGCAAGATGTTTACGCATGCCAAGGTAAATGGTGGGCTCAAGGGTTCTCAGGTGGTGCTCCGCTGAGATGGAAAGCCGTAGGTTCTCAGTGACACAATTGTGGACTTTTCTCTAGAGTCCTTGTCAACAGAGGCAGAGAAATTGAGAAAGCACGTGGAGGGGTGTATCTGGGAGCTGCGTTTTTCTTCCTGGGCATGTCAAATGCAAAAAATGGACATCAAAGCAATTGAATGTGCACCAGAGATGATCAGGGTAAGGACTCTGGGGCCCAAACTGGGCAGGAAGGGCAGTGAGGCCAGGAGAGGACAAATATATTGGGGTAAAATTTACCGAGGGAGCAAGGTTTTCAGTTCTTTAGGACTGAGAATGGTGGTAAATTCAGATGTGAGCATGTAAGGAGATGGACAGAGAGGAACTGGATGAGATGCTATATTTTAGGTTTTCTGCATGAAGCACCCTTAGGCATGTTCACACATGTGTTCAGCTGGTCTGTCGCAGAAGTGAAGACCACTCACAATCAGGGAATATGAGCCTCTTGTGTTTGACTCCTAGTCGGATCAGATGTCCCAGGTTGTCCAGGATGGGTCCAGTTTACATCTTTTGCCCCAGAGTGATTGTAATTGTGTGTCTGGCACTTTCAAAAGCATCCAGGTTTGAATGACCAAATTATATGGTCCCTTTGCTACGCAGCAAATCTTTGGACGGGGCCAGCTACACAAGCATTTGACCTGTGCAGTCGCATGGGGTGCTGCTCAGAAGGAATCCATGGCTGGTTTAATGCTCTGCTGTTGCCATCTTGCATTTCTTATAATTTCATCTTTGGACTTGTGTTTTGTGAGCACAGCCCGAGGGTACACCAGAGCTCATGCATGAGCAGAAGAGATACACCAGGCAGTAAGGCATGCAGCTTGGGCTAAGGCCCACTGTCCAGCACACAGGTGTGACTGGGGTAGGCTGAAGCACTGTGAGACTTTGAAGGGACAATTGGAACCAGAGCATGGGCCCAGATTGGTGTTGGATATGGCAGCAGCAGCAGGAGGAGATAACTGGCCATATGCCAGAGAGAGGAGGGGCTCGACTGAAACCTCAGTGGGAGGTGTCTCCCCATCAGTACCCAGAACCCATCTCAGGGCATCTGCACTTTGGCCTAAACTCTGGGACAGAAACTTTCCATGCTGAGGCAGTAAACTTTGTTAGCTACAAAACTGTACTCTTATTGCAAAACCTTCTTTTTATTACAAAATAAAAATGCAACAAAGACATTGCAATAAATCATATCAAGGAATTATTAGAGTTCTTCAAAGAGTTTAGACTTTTGAAAACTGCTACAACACTGCAAAATGAATATCCACAGGCTTAGAAATAAAAGTTAAGTTTAACTATTGTCATATTCAATGAAAAAGAATACAATTTTCATATGATGCTTCAGATAAACCAATTATTAATAAGGAAGAAATTTTAAAATTAACTTTCTCTTATGATTGAAGATACAGTTATACAGCATTAATGCATAAATAGGTATTCTAAATAATACACAAACCATAAAGACACTTTGTTTCCTTTACAACTTCCACAAATTACAGGAAATGTCAGAGGAAATATTAAAATACCATTGTTTAAATTTACATTTGAAATTATACAACTTATGTGAAATTAAATTATATGACAAGCTAAATATTTTTAGAAACATTGTTTTTTAAGAAGCATCAGTTCTAGATGTACTACAATTTATATAATGAAATAACTTATCAGAAATTAATTCTAATGTTGTCACAATCTAAAAAAACAGTCTTAACAGTTCCAGGAATAATCACATCTGCAGAATGACCCAAAAATTTAAAATTATCAAAAATTATATTTGTGTACTTGCCAAGAGCAACTGACATTGCTTTTAGTTATATTAATTGAAAATTAATTGTTTTAAAAGTGGCTAAAGCTATACATTTTAATGACCTGACAAACATATTTTTAGAAAAGTGATGCAGAAAAATATGATCAATCCAAATATCACCTTAATAAAGTAGTATTGCTTATTGTATTATATAAAATTCTGAGACCTAGAAATATGTTTGGAGAACAATTTATAGGTTTATATTGTTATTCATGAATTATTATTACTCCATTTCATTTGATAAGTAATATGATTCTTTAAGAGAGAAAGCTTTATATTTTAGTACCTTTAATGACACTTTTTCTTCCTTTTCAAACAAGGGCCTACCCTATTTGGATTTTGCACTGGGTTCCACAAGTTATGCAGCTGGCCCTGCCTTGGGCACTGAATTCACCAAGGATAATTCTATGGGATGGTGTGGTGTGGTGTGGTGTGGTAGAGAAATGTGTGCAAATACCTTGTGAGTGTCAGGGAACATGGAAACATAGCAGGGAGGTGAGGCAAAGGAATAGTAGGTCTCTCAGAGCAGCAGGGCTTGGGCCTGGGGGAATGGGAGTCTGCACCTGAACAGTCAGCTGTGTCTTCAGGGAGAGCAGAAAGCAGTTAAGGTAAGGAGAGGAGAGAAGAGTGTGCAATCTTAGGTCACTACTGCTGATGAGTTGGGTTTTCCCTCAGCAAGGATCAAGTGAACATATCCCCAGATAGGATCAATTATCTGTGCTCAAGGATGGGGAGAAATCAATCAGGAAGTCTAACTTTTAATTTTATTAGGGCTCGTCTTAGTCTGTTCGTGTTGTTATAAAGGAATACCTGAGGCTGGACTGCCTCTCTCTCTCTCTCTTCTGGCACTGGTGCAGAAAACCCATTAAGTGAGGAAAAGTTCTTAGTGATCTTTAGAGTCCACTATCCTTGGCCAGGGTTGAGGATAGGGGTACAGAGTTCAGCAGCTCATAATTGGGCCATTATGGTATAGCAGGACACTCTGGACTGGGATTCCTGGAATTTGGGGGAACTTGATAAGATACTGAGGCCTTTCCCAGGTCTCATTGTTCCCAATCTTTATTTTCTTGATGTAAACTCCCAGGGACATCTGAGGCCTTCCTGTGGAGATACTCTGTTTGGAAATACTGAGAATTGTCCTGTAAAGATTCATCACTTAGAACCGGAGTGTCGTGAGGAGACCATGACAAGAATGACCACATCTGCTTGTTACTGACATCAGGACCCCCTTGAGGGGCCTTCAGTTGATTTGTGAAGTGATAAGAAAAAGAAGATAATAAGAAGATTTGAGAGGGCATGGAGCATGAGGAAAGAAGATGAGACTCCTGTCATTTCATCTATGGTGGGATAGGATCAGGTCAGGGAGGGAGACTGGTGGCTGGGGATTGAATGCAGCTCCTGAGAAATTTAACCAAGGAGAACATGTCCTCAGGGCAATGACAAAGCCCCCTTTTGACCGCATGTTGCATGCACCCCTATGCTCCCTTTGCTGCCTTCTGCACTTCATCCACACCCCACTCTAGCACCTCTATGGTAGCAGGTCACCCAGTCCAGGGCTGTTTATACCTGGCCTCAGGCCTATCAGGGTCATTTTCAAACATGGAACTATTTATACAGAACAAGAGAGAAAACACATATCAGGTTTCACCCTGAAATCCTGGTGTCTGACCCCGGTCTCTGTCCTCTAACTCTACCCTACACACACACACACACACACACACACACACACACACACACGTATGCACACACCCATATGCACACGCACCCACATAACACACACTGATATGGTTTGACTGTGTCCCCACCTAAATCTCATCTTGAATTCCCAGGTAATTGATTCATGGAGGCAGGTCCTTCTTATGCTCTTCTCATTATAGTGAATGAGTCTTACAAGATCTGATGGTATTAAAAAGGGGAGTTTCCCTGCACAAGCTCTCTTCCCTTGTTGGCCTTTATGTGAGACCTGCCTTTCTCCTTCTGCCATGATTGTGAGGCCTCCCCAGCCATGTGGAACTGTAAGTCAATTAAACCTCTTTTGTAAATTTTCCAGTCTTGTGTATGTCTTTATCAGCAGTGTAAAAATGAACAAATACACACACACAGAACCAGGAACTCCCACCCTTTATCCCATAAGAACACAGCCCAGGCACAACTGTCCTGGGGGAAATGAAGTCAGGCAAACTAGAAAGTACCCTTCCTTCTTCTACCTCACTTTATATCCAGAGAGTTTTGAAATAACCAGCAATATGAAGGAAAATAGTAGCACGTGATAATTTTTTCTCTGCTTCCCAAAGTGTAGATTGCCTGTGTTTTTTCTAATATCCAGTCATGTGTCACTTAACAATGGGAATACATTCTGAGAAATACATCGATAGGAAATTTCACTGTTGTGTGAACCTCATAGAATGTGGTTACACAAACCTAGATGATACAGCTACTATACACCTAGGCTATATCATACAACCTATTGCTTCTAGGCTACAGCTCATGCCACCATACCTGGCTAATTTTTGTATTTTAGTAGAGACAGAGTTTCACCATGTTGGCTAGGTGGGTCTAGAACTCCTGACCTCAAGTGATTTTTCCACCTTGGCCTCCCAAAGTGCTGGGACTACAGGCATGAACCACTGCACTTGGCCAATTACTCTGACTTCTATCAGAGTTGAAAACAAACAGTTTTGCCCCAGGACTCTGAGAATATTTGGAATTTTATCCCTGGGTTATCTCATCATTATTTTTCTTCTCCTTCCCTCTTTCCCATGACGACTCAGAAATCTCCAGAGGCTTTTAATATTGTGGCTCCAGGTAGAGAATGTCATGCTAAGTATTCAGCCTCAGGACTAGGTAGCCTCTCTTTTCTCCCAGGCTTGTGAAGGGCCAAGAGATGAATAGAGAGTGAGAAAGGCATCTTGGTTAAAGCAGACTCAAGGACATTGGGGTGAGTGGTCCAGCCATTCGCTTCCATTTTCCCTCTGGTGGGCTGAACTGGTCTTCAACAGCTAGTCACAGTCACTTCTTCCATACCTGTCATCTGTCATAGGGTGACAGATGAGAAACAGCACATTGGAATAAAGTCAGCAGACCTGCAGCAGTATGCAATGCCTCCCACAGGAAGTAAGGATTTTGCCTGTAAACTGGGGAAGTTGGTACCAAATGTTTGGAACCCCAGTTACCTCAAAACCACTTACAATATGCCCTCAGATCCTAACATTGTGACTGGAGGAGATGATCTGGCAAAAGGCCAGAGTGTTCTGTGGAGCTGGACTGAGGTCATGAACTTCATGCCAGGCTGCATTAGAGTAACCACATTACACAGCTCCATTAAGGTTACTGTTCACATGCCCAAATTCAGCATATTTGCTCAATTACTGTATTCTAAAAATTTCTAGACATTTTGTTTTCTTGTCAAATTTGGGAGATAATTTTTGTAGTTTGCTGTTCCCTGTAGGTATTTTCAAAGCTTTTTAAAATTTACTTAAATAAAATAAAAAGATCATTTTGGCTGGGCTTGGTGGCTCACACCTGTAATCCTAGCACTTTGGGAGGCCTAGGTGGGAAAATCGCTTGAGCCCAGGAGTTTGAGACCAGCCTGGTGAAACTCTGTCGCTACAAAAAAATACAAAAATTAGCTGGGTGTGGTGATGTGGGTTTGTGGTCCCAGCTACTTGGGAGGCTGAGGTGGGAGGATCATCTAAGCCTGGGAGTTTCAGGCTGCAGTGAGGTGAGATTGTGCCACTGCATTCCAGCCTGGGCAACAGAGTGAGATCCTGTCTCTGGAAAAAAAAAAAAAAAAAAAAAAAAAAAAAAAAGATGGTTTTATAAACAGTGTCTGATAAATTCCAGTGTTTGGAATCTTTATGACTCTCTCTGTCCTGTCTCTCTCTCTTTCTCTCTCTCTCTCCTTCTCTCCCTCTCCCTCTTGTTGATGTCTGATTTTATTTATTTGCTACTCTTAGCAAATAAATAAAAATCTTATTTTTGACTGGACTCAGAGGTAGAAGCTTTCAGAGATAACATCCTCAGTCTCTTGGCAATCTGTTTCTAATGTTTTTCTTTGACCTCCTTCATGTTCTTGGTCAAAAGCTTAGCATATTCTGCAGCTTATTTTTATTTAGATATTTATTATTCTTCCAATAGAAGAATTCTTCTAATATTATTCTTTTATTAGAAGAATAATAAATATCTAAATAAAAACGTTATAGTCTTAATATGCTTTAAATTCAAAAGGAGAAAATTAGAAAACTTGCTTGAAAGATATTAAAGAAGACCTAAATATAGGGAAAGATGTACCATGTTCATGAATTGGAAGACTTGGTATTACAAAGCTGTCAATTCTCCCAAGATATATGTAAACATTTAAAGCAATCACTATCAAATTCCCAAAGAGGACTAGATCTTCACACTCTACCTCAGACTTATCTATTTTCCATCATTCTTTTACCTTCTCTCCAATGATCTTTCCAAATGAGGGAATTTGGAAAGTAATTTTAAAGGATTGCATCTCTCACCAGCAGGATTTGCCTCTTCATTATCTCTCACATCTGTTTCCTTGTTGCCTTCCCCATGATCACTATGACCACTTCTTGTCCTTGACCTGGAAAAATTGATTTTTGGTACCTGGGAGGTTCTCTGAGTGATGGAGCTATTGTGTTTGGCTTAGAAATGTTTGTCTTTCCCAATCTGGGCAAAAAAGTGAGACCCTATCTCTACATGAAATAAAAATATAAATTAGCTTGTCATGGTGGTGCGTACCTGTAGTCCCAGCTGCTTGGGAGCTGAGGTGGGAGGATAGCTTAAGCCTGGGAGCTTGAGGCTGCAGGGAGCCATGATTGTGCCACGGTGCTCCAGCCTGGGAGACAGAGTAAGAACCTGACCTTTTTTTTAAAAAAAAAAAATGAAATAAGTATTTGTCTTTAAGGCTAGAAGGAAAGAAAGGATCCAGGCAGCACACACCTGTGGGAAATGGGGCAGAAGTAAGACAAGGACAAGAGGTGAGGGGGGAAGAGAAACATACAAGTGATTTTGGTGTTGCAGTCTTCCTGCTCCTCCACCCTGGAGTAGTAACTTACATTCACTGATTTCTAGGAAAGACGAGGAGCCAACTGAGATAGAATAAACAAAAAACCTTACACCTAAGTGGGAGACTGCTTGCAAAGATGGCTGCAAATGTCCCTCTATCCTTGTGTGAGCTTCCTCTGAAATGTAGCTTTGCTGTAAGCCCATCAGGAGGTGAACTTTATTTCCTTCGAATCTGGGCTGTTCATGGGACTTGCTTTGCCAATTAGAAAGCAGAAGTGGTACTGTGTGGCTTCTGACTATAGGCCTCCAGAGGCCTTGCAGCTCCCATCTCTATCCAGAGGATGCTACAATCACTGTATGGAAGATGAGAAACACAAAGAGATACAAAGACTTGGCTGACGATTGACATCAACTGTCAGACGTGTGAGGGAGGCCACCTGGACCCTCAGGCCCTCATCAAACCATCAGACGATTCCTGGAGCCACATGAGTGACCTGAGGGAAACCACCCAGCTAAGCTGACAGGATTACAAGCAAATAATGTGGTTGCTATGTTAAGCCAACTAAGTTTTCAGCCATTTGTTTCCTGGTAATAGGTAGATAACTTATACAAAGTGTATCCTCCATTGGCATTCCATGGGGCCAGGTTTCAGGGGATCTGGAAAAGCCCCTGTGTAGGGTGTACTGTGAAAAAAGAAAGAGACAGAGCGAGTTAGCAGGATTCTGGGTCAGGAGTCTGATGGGATGCTGGCTCTGAGGATGGCATGCAGCTAGTACTTCAAACCCACTTCAAGGAAGGAAAGCAGTTGTGTGGGGACGGAGAGCCACTATTGCGAGGCCTGACAGGGCTGTCCCGACTGGGCACAGCAGAGTGAAGGAGGGACCTCTTTCTAGTCTGAGGTAGTGCTTACAATCCAGAGAGAGCTGGTGCATCAGTGTCTAGAACCTCTCCGCAAAGGGCGCGGTGTACAGGGATGGGAGGAATCTGCCTCAAAGCTGTCACCATGTCTCCATTCAGGTGGCCCATTAGTGAGCAGGCAGTGGTGACGTGTGCAGTGTGTATGGCCCTCCAGCTATGATGGTACCAGGGAGTTATGATTGGGACTGATTTGTGGCTATGTGTGCACTTTATTTGGTGGTTCCAGAAATGTATGGGAAACATCAGCTTTCAAGGGCGCAAGCAAGAGAGGCCTGGTGTGTGAATGGACTTTGCACTCCTGACCCTGAATCCAGTGGCAGGGGGTGGGCGGGGGGAGACAGAGGACGCTTGGGTGGCAGGTACTAACTGGCCGTGTATGAGACCAGCACATCTGGAACCTCACGCCATCCCCATATCGACGTTATGAGATGGCCATTGTTATGACTCCGGTTCAGATGAGGAAACTGGTTTAGAGAGGCTGTGTAACGTGCCCAAGTCCACCCAGCTCATTTGTCTGGAGGTGAAACTCCAATCTGGCTTTAACCACTGTTACATACTGTCTTCTGGGGAGCAGGTTGGTTTCCTTTTTAGTTTCTAAGGACATTTGCCTTATTAGGCAGTATTGATCACTGTGGTAGTTTGTCCTCTCACTGCTATAAAGAGATACCTGAGACTGGGTAGTTTATAAAGAAAATAAGTTTAATCGGCTCACGCAGGCTGTACAGGAAGCATGGCTGGAGCCTCAGGAAACTTACAATCACGGCATAAGATAAGGGGAAGCAGGCATGTCTTACGGAACAGGAGCAGGAGTAAGAGGGCCGAGGGGGAGGTGCTGCACATTGTAAACAACTAGAACTCCTGGGAGCTCACTCACTATCTTGCAAACAGCAAGGGAGAAATTTGTCCCCGTGATCCAATCACCACACACCAGGCCTCCTCCTCCAGCACTGGGGATTACAACTGGACGTGAGATTCGAGCAGTGACACAAATCCAAACCATATCACTCACCAGGTAGCCCTCAAGGTCATCCTGACAGGACTGGGGCTGAATTTCATTAGGAGGTTGGGTGTAGTTTCAGTGGTGGCCACGAGGTGGTGTGGTCACCAGAAGATGAGCAGTGTCAGGTCTGCTTTGTGGGACAGTGGACTGCCCTGTCCCTGTTCTCGGAAGGCTGTCTTCTCTGCAACTTGACAAAGGCAAAGAAAAGCATCCCAGACAACACATACCACTCCATCTTTCACTATGGCCTGCTCCCTGCATTTGGCAGATCCCTCAGCCCTGGGGGAGAAATACTGACAGAGAGGTCATGACCCAAGAGAATACAATGAATTTCTGGACTTCTGCAAAGAAATGCTTTACTGGACGATATATATATATATATATGTATATATCTATTTTTTTGAGATGGAGTTTCGCTCTTGTTACCCAGGCTGGAGTGCAATGGCGCAATCTCGGCTCACCGCAGCTTCCGCCTCCTGGGTTCAAGCAATTCTGCCTCAGCCTCCTGAGTAGCTGGGATTACAGGCACGCGCTACCATGCCCAGCTAATTTTTTGTATTTTTAGTAGAGACGGGGTTTCACCATGTTGACCAGGATGGTCTCGATCTCTTGACCTCGTGATCCACCCACCTCTGCCTCCCAGAGTGCTGGGATTACAGGCATGAGCCACCACGCGCAGCCCAAGATATATTTTTTTTAAACAGGGAATGGACCACTGAGGTAGAGACAGAGGGGCGGTGTTCAGACTATTCCAGCGTCGAGCTGCTGAAACGTGGGCCTCCTTGGCCATTCTTCCTCACATACTGTGTAGAGTGTACTCAACATAGAGCTGATTTCAGTAAATGTTTGAATAAGTGATAACATAGACAATAATGAAAACAATAGTGATAACAATGAGCTCATATTGAACAGGTACAATATGCCATGGATGGCCATGCACTTGTTTATTTAATTCTCATGATCATTCCATTTTAACAAACAGGTGAAGTCACTTGCCCTGGGTTCCGTGAGTAGTGGGAGAGATGAGTGAGTGACTGAGCGATGGGGATAATTGTCGTGTGCTTTCAGGCCCAGCCTCAGTTCGTGTAATGGAAGAGTCAGGGAGAAGGGAGGCCACTGTAGGAGCCGAGAGAAGACCTGGGGAGGCAGAGTTTCTCTGATGGGTGGGCTGCCGGAGGGTGGGAAGACGCAGTAGGGTAGGCTGGGTGGCCGTGCATGTGGCACTGCAGCAGGGTGAGGGGGTAGGGCAGTGTATTCTCACCTCATGACCCAGCAGAAGCCTGGGCAGCACTGAGTGCGTGTGAGCCAAAGTTATTGTGGGCCATTTATGGATTAAAGCCATCTCGTTTGCTAAGGCAAATACTTGAGTGAGAAATCATGGGAAGATGGCCTGCCTTGGCCCCTTTGCAACTGGACAAATCCAGAGGCTCTCCTGGCCACTGTGATGTGGAAGGAGCCAGGACAAAGGATGTGCCCTCCCTAAGGCCCCTTCTCAGTGGCAGATAAATCATCGCAGAATGGGCCCCTTTCCCAAACTTTGCACTTCCTTTTTCAGTTGGGCACTGGAGAGATCATTCATCTCTTCCTAGCACTTTGTCAGCATCTGGAATGTGTTGCCAGGAGAAGAAAGGCCGTGGGTGCTCAGTATCTGCAAGTTTCACTCTGGGCAGCCTTGCCCTGTGTTCCGCTCCTCCTGCTCTTCTTCCTGCGGGATCCGTGTGTGCCTCTCTCTCCACGGCCTCTCAGTGGATCAGTGATTCTGGCCCCAACTCACTGCTGCTTCTTCTCTGAGCTCCAGACTTGTCTCTTCCTCCACCAAGGCCAGAGCAGTTAATAAGCTCATTGTACCTGCAAAGACAGCCACCTGAGCCGACATGGCAGGGGCAGCTGTCTGCACCCACAGCGTCTGAGCTGGAGGTGGGCAGTCCTCATCCCCCTGGGAGAACTTCCCTCAGCCTCCTCCTGGCTTCCAGGGCTGGCCCCTGGACCTGGCCTTGGAAATCTTAGTAAAGTGTGTGCTTTCCTCTTCAGTTGCAGGTCTTAGAAAAAAACACTGCCCAGATTTTCTCTAGGCAGGTAGTAGAAACACCAACCAAAGTCAAGTCTTCTCAAACCACACACATTTTTCAGCTGCCCTTGTACTTAACAGGCGAGCTCTTCAGAAGTTGAACTGTAGCCCTGCAGCCCTGGGACTGTTAAGGAAAGCCCAGGTCCCAGGTCCTGCCCCTGCCGTTTCTGGCTGGTCTACCCGTCTCAGTTGGCTCCGTCTCCCTCCCCAGCTCCCTGGACTCGCTGTCCTTTCTGGTCACATATGATCCAGTCCAGCCCAGGCCTGTCCTGCCACTGCCTGGCTAGGGTCCAGCCCTTCACTGGTATTTAGCAGGATCCTCCTTCCTTTGTATACAAAACTTCCTTTCTGCTCAGTCTTTTTCAATAACTCTCCAGGCACCATCTGCTCCAGATTTGAAACCTGGGAGTAGGGTCTGCTTAGACTTAAGTCTTTAAAAATCCCTGCCCTCCCCTGCCAACAGAACAGTACAAGGCACTGAGCCAGCCTCTGGCATTTGTCCCTCCCTCGTCCAAGGTCCCAGTCACCCCTGCCCTGACCTCCCTGGGCCTGCCAGATTCTGATCCTCTGCACAGCCCCAGCTGTGGGGCTCCACCGCTGCTCCCCATCTCTGCTGTTCTTTTCCGCTTGGTCTCTATCTCCATCTTCCCCATGTTCATGCCAATCCATTTCCACTTCTGTCTGAGCTTCATCCTATTCATTGGCAGGTGACTCTGAGGGTGACTTACTGAGAAGACTGAGGCCATCTGTCATGAGATTGTCCACATTCTCCCCTTGGACTCGAACATTTTCCACACTTTCTCCCTCCCTCCCGCTTCAAAGAAAGAACTACCCTCCACCTCTCCAAGGCTTTCACCAGCATTGCTTCTTCTAGGGGAAGAAACACACATCTTGAAGTCTGGCTATTTGGAGTTCAAATCCTAACTTTACCACCTTTTATATGTCCTTGGGAAAATTATTTGATTTCCTTGCACTTCAATTTCCTAATCTGTAAAATCAGGATAATTCTCCCCACTTCCCAGTGTGTGAGTGTGTGTGTGTGTGTGTGTGTGTGTGTGTGTGTGTGTGTGTTTCAATTCGCATACTGCATGTGAAAGCCTTGACCCTTAGTGGGCCTGAGTTACCCCACATTATTTCTGGTCCTGCTTCCTCTGACACCTCTCCTCTGTAAAGGCAAAAGTATTCTACCATCCAATCAGCATGCATTTATTGAGCATCTGCTCTGAGTTAGGCCTTGTTCTAGGTTCTGGGGGTACAGAATCGAGGCAATCATTATTGATTTTTCACCTAATAGCAACAAACCCTTTTCTTCCTTGGTCTCAGGGTCCCATTTTGTGTACCCATCAGGGAGCGTGTGCTCTGGGAAGCTGAGTTTGTCCTCCCTTCCAGGGAGAAATCATGACTGGTTGGAGCCAGCTTCACTTATCCTCTTCTACTTTGGTTTAGGGGTGGGCCCTTGATCTTCTCTGGCCAGGGATATAAAAGGGGAAGTTGGCTAGGGATTCTGAAAGATTCTAAACAGATGTGAGTATCAAAGTCCTTTCTCTTCCTTCTTACATGGTTGGGTTTTATGTGAAGGCTGGAGCTGTGGCAGCAATTCTTCTGTGTGAGAAGAACAAATATCAGCTCTGGGCTCTGATGCTGCTGAGCTTCTGAATGTGCATTTATGTGGGGACACAGATGTCCCTGATTATCTAATCACTTTTCATTGCTTCATCTATCACAGGCAGCTGAAAATGTCCTGCCATAAGCAGGAAGCAAGATGAATATAGTACCTGCCCTCAGATAGCTAATATTTGTCAGTAAGGAGATAGAAAATAAACAAGAAATAATAAATACATAGTATTAAAGCAAAAACTGACAATTGCTATAAAGAGGGCTAATAGAGGCAAGGGGACCCAGCCCGATGATGGCACACAGCCTTTCTAAAGAGGTAGGACTCAGACAAAGGCCTGAGTGAAGTGACATCATAGCAGATGATGATTTGGGGAGAGAGCATTCTAGGCAGGCGGAACAGCACATGCAAAGCCCTGGAAGAAACTGGGACCTCAGAAGAATACCAGTGTGACTGGTGCAGGGGATACCAAGGAGAGATGGCCTAGAGCTAACCAGGGTTAGATCACAGGCGACTCAATGGGCACCCACAGGTAGGTTCTGAACAAGGGGAGGCGTGATCTGCCTTTGGTTTTCGAAGGACAACTTGACTGCTGAGTGGGGAATAGGCTGGGTCATCAATCATCAGAGCGGGACTAGCCAGGAAGCTCCCTTCGTGGTTCAGGTTGGGGAACGATAGTCCCAGGGGAGGGTGGAAGGTGATGGTGAGAAGCATCAGATGTTTTAAGCAAAGCTTGCCAATTGATAAGATGTGATGTAAGGACTCAGGGGAGTCAAAGGTGACTGGGATTTTTTTTTTTTTTTTTTTCATTT
>NW_016107641.1:805172-825114 GCF_001604975.1 Cebus imitator | reverse complement strand
ATATTTCCATCTTTTTTGGTTTTGTGGGTTTCTTTTTTACCCCTAGGAAATTAGGCTGATGATGGTAAGGACATCTACTGAGATAATTTAATTAAATTGGGGAAGGAGCAATGGTTTCTTTTTGGTGGGAGAGACGATTTGAAAATCAACAATTCTCTTCCAGATCTGCTTAAATTTAAGTTTCCTATTAGACCTCAGGGAAGTGAAGAAGTGTGAGCACTTGGTCAAAAGAATCCAGAGTTTGAATTGGAGAGATATGTTTCTTCGTAAATATGAAATTGGGATTGTTGCCTATGATGGTAACTGAAGCCATGGGGCTTGCTGATTGTTGGTGAGGAGTGGGGATAGAAAGGGAGGAGAAGAGGCTGAGGAAGAAACTCCCAGGGGTCCCATGTTTAGAGGGCAGTGCGGGAGGAAGCAGGCGAGCAGACAGAGTGGCCAGCGGGGTGTGAAGACAGTCAGGAGTGTTGGTTCTAGAACCCAAGGAGACAAAGCGTTTTGAGGAAATGGGGCTGATCCAATGTGGCTAGCAGGTTAGGAAAGGCGAGAATTGAGACTGACCCTTGGGTCTGGCATCCTGGACAGAGCCCTGGGGCAGGAGGAGCCGAATTTGAGAGGGATGAGGAGAGAGGTGAGGAAACAGATCAGGGAACACAGGGAGGTGGGTGGATTTGACATGGGGGCACAAAGGAATTCCCCTCTGACAGCTTCTCCTTCCTCAGCAAGCCGTGAGGTTACTGCTTAGCACAGGGCGAGGAGAAGGTGTGGCTGCAGCCTGGGAGAGCTGGAGAGACCGACCAGGACATGCAGTGGGATGGCTGAGGTGTGAGGGCCAATGGTGGGCTGCGGCCATGAGTGGGGAGCGAGGTGAGGTGGCACAGCACCGGTTTGTGACATTCTTCACCATGACTCAGCTGGTGGGACATACAGAGGAGGGGGAAACCTGCCTTAACTAGAATTTGGTCTCCCTGCCCCAGGTAAGTAGGAGAGAGGCGGCAGGGTTGCTTCTTGTTCCTGTGACCTTATGCTGTGTGTGCTGTGGAGGCTTAGTTTCAGATGAAGGAGTGCTTTTACCAGGAGACACAACAGCTAAGACTACCCAGTCACTCTGGGTTCTCCATGCCACTGAATCAACAGGCAAAGATGGAAATTACTACACTGGCTGGGGTGACTGATCCTCACTGCCAAGGGGAAATTCAACTGCTGTTACGTAATGGAGTACGGAAGAGTGTGTCTGAAACATTGGAGATCTCCTGGGGTGTCTCTTAGCATTACCATGCCCTGTGATTAAGGTCAATGGAAAACTACGACCCAATTCAGACAGAAGCTACCAGTGCTCAGACACTTCAGGAATAAAGGTTTAGGTCACTCCCCCAGGTAAAGAACCATGGTCAGCTGCAATGTTTGCTGGAAGTAAAGGGAGTACAGAATGAATGGTGGAAGAAAATAGTTATAAACACCAGCAACGACCATGTAACCAGTTACAGAAATGAAGACTGTAACTATCATAAATATTGACTCCTTGTTTTGTTATGAATATATTTTTGTGTGTTTATAAAATATTTGCTTTCCTTTCTTTCTTATTTCTTTATCGGGAACATAACTTATATTGATTTTATATCATAATATTTAAGTACTGATAATTTTACATCAAGTATTTAAGTTATGACATATCAAGAGGAGAAGTAAGCATCATTTAAGGATTTTACCACTCTTCTGGGGAAAGGGTTATTATTTTTCTGTTGTTGTATGCAAGATAGTTGTATCGTGTTAGGTGAATAAATAGGGGTGCAAGCCTCAAGTCTTGTCAGCTTCTATGTGGTGTTGAGCCTGCGCGTGCACAAAAGTCAAGAATTGAGGCATGGGAATCTCCACCTAGACTTCAGAAGATGTTTGGAAACACGTGGATGCTCAGGCAGAAATTTGCTGCAGGGGCAGTGCTCTCACAGAGAATCTCTGCTAAGGCAGCATGGAAGGGGAATGTGGGGTTGGAGTCCCCACACAGAGTCCCTACTGGGGCACTGCCTAGTGGAGCTGTGAGAGGAAGGCCACAATCCTCCAGACCCCAGAATAGTAGATCCACTGATAGCTTGCACTGTGTGCCTGGAAAAGCCACAGATACTCAACACCAGCTTATGAAGGCAGCCAGGAGGGAGGCTGTGCCTGCAAAGCCACAGAGATGGAGCAGTCCAAGACTATGGGAACCTACCTCTTGCATCAGCATGATCTAGATGTGAGACCTGGAGTCAAAAGAGATCATTTTGGAGCTTTAAGATTTGACTACCCCACTGGATTTCAGACTTGCATGGGGCCTGTGGCCCCTTTGTTTTGGCCAATTTCTCCCATTCGGAATGGCAGTATTTACCCAATACCTGTACCCCCACTGTATTTAGGAAGTAACTAACTTGTTTTTGATTCTACAGGCTCATAGGTGGAAGAGACTTGCCTTGTCTCAGATGAGACTTTGGAGGTTTTTGGGTTAATGCTGAAATGAGTTAAGACTTTGGGGGACTGTTGGGAAGGCATGATTGGTTTTGAAATGTGAGGACATGAGATTTGGGAGGGGCTGGGGTGGAATGATGTGGTTTGGCTGTGTCACCACCCAGATCTCATCTTGAATTCCCACATATTGTTGGAGGGACCCAGTGGGAGTTAATTGAATCATGGGTGCAAGTCTTTCTCATGCTGTTCTCATGATAGTGACTAAGTCTCATGAGATCTGATGGTTTTAAAAAGAGGAATTCCTCTGCACAAGCTCTCTCTCTTTGCCTGCTGCCATCTATGTAAGATGTGAGTAGCTCCTCTTTGTCTTCCACCATGATTGTGAGGCTTCCCCAGCCATGTGGAACTGTAAGTCCAAGTAAACCTTTCTTTTTTAAATTGCCCAGTCTTGGGTATGTCTTTATCAGCAGTGTGAAAACATACCTGTAAGGTTGTTTCCCAGTGAGAGTAGCATGTGAGTTGATGGACTAAGTAAAGCAGACTCCTCTCCCTAATGTAGTTGGGCATCACCTAGTCTGTTGAAGGCTTGAACAGAACACAAAAGCAGAGGAAGGGATAATTTGATCTCTCTCTCTTTCTGTCTCTCTCTCTCTCTCTTTCTCTCTTTCTCTCCCTGGTTGACTGCACTGGGCCATTGGTCCTCCACTCTTTGGGACTTACACCATGTTTTTCAGGCCTTTAGACTCAGAGTGAAACTATCTGATCTGCTCTCCTGGGTCTCAAGCTCGCAGATGGCAGATTGTGTGGCTTCTTAGCCACCATAATCACACAAGACATTTTATTATAAATAAATATCCAGTTGGTTCTGTTTCTCTGGAAAATAAAAGGGCACAACTGGCAATTGAATTTCATTTGATTATACACCTCACTTTCAAGAACTCTCTATAAACAGGAATAAACACAGTTTTTGAAAGTGAAGAAATTAAATTAAAAATATATAAACTCAGATATTTCAATCAGATTAAAACCTCCTTCAGCTGATAAACAACTTTAGCAAAGTTTTAGGATTCAAAATCAATGTATAAAAAAATCACTAGCATTCCTACACACCAAAACCAGCCAAGCCAAGAGTCAAATCAGAAAGGCAGTCCCACTCACAATTGCCACAAAAAGAATAAAATACCAAGGAATTCAGCTAATCAGGGAGGTGAAAGATCTCTACAATGAGAATTACAAAACATTGCTCAAAGAAATCAGAGAAGACACTAACAAATGGAATACATCCCATGCTCATGGATAGGAAGAATCAAAGTCATTAAAATGGCCCCACTGCCCAAAGCAATTTACAGATTTGATGCTATTCCTATTAAACTACCAATAATATTCTTCACAGAACTAGAAAAAAACTATCTTAAAATTCATATGAAACCAAAAAAGAACCTGAGTAGCCAAGGCAATCCTAAGCTAAAAGAACAAAGCTGGAGGCATTGAGTTACCCAACTTTAAACTATACTGCAGGGCAACAGTAACCAAAACAGCATGATGCTGGTACAAAAACAGGCACATAGACCAATGGAACAGAATGGAGAGCCCAGAAATAAAGCTGTACAACTACAACCATCTGATCTTCAACAAAGCTGAAAAAAACAAGCAATGAGGGAAAGACTCCTTATTCAATAAATGGTACTGGGATAACTGTAGAAGACTGAAACTAGACTCCTTCCTTACGTTTTTGTATATGACGAAAATTAACTCAAGATGGATTAAGACTTAAATGTAAAATCCGAAACTATAAAAACACTGGAAGACAACCTAGGCAATCAATACCATTCAGGACATAGGAACTGGCAAAGATTTCATGACAAAGATACCAAAAGCAATCACAACAAAAGGAAGAATTGAACAACCTATAGAATGGGAGATAATAGTTGCAAAATATGCATCTGACAAAAGTCTAATATCCAACATCTATAAGGAACTTAAACAAATTTACAAGAGAAAACAAACAACCCTATTAAAAAGTGGGCAAAGAACATGAACAGACACTTCTTAAAAGAAGGCATACATGCCAAAAAGCATATGAAAAAAAGCTCAACATCGCTGATCATGAGAGAAATGCAAATCAAATCCACAATGAAATACCATTTCACACCAGTCAGAATGGCTATTCATAAAAAATAAAAAACAAAAAAACAGATGTTGGCAAGGTTGCAAAGAACAGGTAACACTTATACACTGTTGGTGGGTGTGTAAATTAGTTCAATCATTGTGGAAGACAGTGTGGCAATTTCTTAAAGATCTAGAGACAGAAATACCATTTGACCCAGCAATCTCATTAGTGGGTATATACCCAATGGAATAGAAATTGTTCTATTATAAAGACACACACACATGTATGTTCACAGAAGCACTATTTGCAGTAGCAAAGACATGGCATCAACGTAAATGTCCATCAATGACAAATTGGATAAAGAATATGTGGTATACATACACTATGGAATACTATGCAGCCATAAAAAGGAATGAGATCACATTTTTCATGGGAACATGAATGGAGCTGCAGGCTATTATTCGTAGCAAACTAATGCAGGAACAGAGAATAAAATACTGCATATTCTCACTTTTAAGTGGGAGCTAAATCACGATAACTTATGAACACAAAGAAGGAAACAACAGACACTGGGTTCTACTTGAGGGTGGGGTTTGGAATAGAGAGAGGACCAGAAAGGATAACTATTGGGAACTGAGATTAATACCCGGGTGATGAAATAACCTGTACAACAAACCCCCACGGCATGAGTTTACCTCTGTAACAAACCTTCACATGTACTCCCAAACTTAAAAGTTTTTTTAAACAATGAGAATGCACAATAAAGAATTTTGACATGGAAAGAACCTTAAAAAATAAAAAAATATATAAAATATTAAAAAATTACGTAGGGAATGACACAGAGATGACTCAGAGAGAAACAATTAGCTTTGATAACTTGAAAAACAAAAACACATTAACAAAAGTTTTGTGCAAAAAATGAACTTAATGAAATGTTAGCAGAGCAGCAATAGAATGGGGTTACTGCTGGATGCTAATATTTTTAACAGAAAAGGTGAAGATGGTGGTGACTTTAAGCAGACCAGCATTTACCTGTTGGCAGGTGACTGAGGTGTCGCTTTTTGTTCTGTTGTGAACTAGCCACATGACTGGAGGAGTTAACTTTCTTCCTCTGGGGGAAAGGTTGCATATCAGCCTGAAAAAAATGACTGAATAAAAATTACCTGGACACCTGCTGAAAATGCATATGTTCTGGCTCTGGCCCGGAGATTCAGGTTCAGCAGGTCCAGGGCGGTACCTGGGAATCTGTATTTTATTGTCTCCAGGCTGAATCTGATGAGAACACAAGTTTGGGTAAAACAGTAAAAGATGGTTTGCAGGTATTGTAAAATGTTTTGATGGCTAGCAGGGATGTCAGTATAGATAGCTTTAAGCAGGAAAAAGAAAAATATTGTAAAACATCATGTTTTTTAGTTTTTTTCAAGTAATATGACATAAGGTTATAGGCAGAAAAATAGCAAAATGAACAATAATTTTCCTGACTAAATAACCAGCCAAAACTCTTTCCCTGAAGCAACCACTATTAAGTTTCTTGTGATTCCTTCCAGAACCACAAGAATATGTCTACATAATATTCTAATATACTACAATGTATAAATAACATATATACACACAAATATACCTGGTCTTTATGTACCTATTCACAATAGAAGGAAACATGCGTGGCCATTCCACACTTTTCTTTGGTTTAAAAATTGTCTAGGCATTGTTAAATGCCAATACACAGAATCTATGTCCTTTCTTTACACAGTTGCATAGCTGGTTTTCTACTATGTGTGAACCACAGTTTATTTGTATAATCACTGTTGACGGGCATTTCAGTGGCTTTCAGTTTTCTGCTGTTACAAAAATACACTGCAATGAGCATCCTTTCTCAGATGCTTTGGTGAACTTTTGCAAGAATGTCCATGGGGCTACTTCTTAGCAGCTGGGTTTATGAAGGTTATGTGCATTTACAAATTTGATGAATATTACCAAATTCCCTGCAGAGAAGTTGCACTTATCTACATTCTCACTGTTGGCATGTGAGAGTGCTCATTCTGCATGCCCTCACCAGCACTGAGTTTCATCAAATTTTAGTATTTTATTTTGTGGTCAAGCAAAAACTCATGTTTTCTTTTTAAATAAATATTTCTCTGTTTTGACACTGCTATTGATTTAAAGGGCTAGAGAGATCTGTACTTTTGTCGCTTCCACTGAAGAATTATGATCTATTTCTTGCTGTTCCCCGTCTCCACTGGTTCCTTTCTGAATCCAAGCACCAGAGAAAGAATTCCTTTTCCGCATTCTCTAACTACATTTTTCTTGCTTTCTCACAGACAGATCCAGATTATCCTTTCCTCGTGCTGCTTCTGCATGGTTCCCTCCCTTGTCGGTTGCAGGTCCAATGTCTGGCACCATGGTAGGGCATGGAGGACTGTGAGTTGATGACACTAAGCCTCTGCTCTGGGGCCGCCCCCGGTTCCTTGCAGAGCTCTTTCTTTTGATTGGACCAGGAGATAAAGAGACATCAGTGTAAAAGCCCTGCTGAGCAGCAATCCCATTGCCTTCAGTGGCACCTAATCCACTTGAGCTCTTCCTGGCTCTCTCACGGGTCACTGGCTTTGAGGACGCAGGCTGCTGGGGTGGCTGTGCCTGCTGACAGGCCAGAGACTGCACAGGGACCAGGGAACGAGAGTGGTGGCAGGAAAGAGAAGGGGCCTTGTTGACTCACTCGCTGGGCAGCAAGTGCTTAGTGACAAACAGTAAACAAAGGCAGAGGCAACAGTGCCGGTGGCAGGGAGCTCCATGCACAGACTTGCAAGAGACCCCTGCTCCTTGCTGGAAAGCTGTCCCATGACGAAGGCCTAGACTCGGTCACGGAGACTTTCGGATGCAGTCTTTAACGAAGGACGCAGGTATTTCTTGGCATCATTCACTTTTCTGCTATAAATCTGGGTCAGGAAGAGGGCAAACTTCTTACTGGGTCTGGGTATCGGGAATAAGGAGAACACAGCTGGGCGAGTCCCTGTGTCAGTGCTTTTTGTAGTACTATTTGGAGTGTTAGTTGTTCCAGGCCACTGGCTGGGTCCGATAAGGAATTGTGTTTGTTTTTTAGCAGTAAAGAATGAGCCCAGAAGAGAAAGCATGGACTTTAGAATCAGACCAACCCTTGTTTGAAACACTGCTTTGCTATTCATCATCTGTGTAAATTCAAACAACTCTTTTAACTTTCCTGAGACTCAGTTTCCTCACCTGTAAAATGGGGATAATAATGCCCCACGTGTTACAATGTTGTTGTTGAGGATTCATGGGGTGACATGTGTAAGGCCCTTAGAACATACTTGGAGCATACAAGTAGCCCATAAATGATGACTGTCACTGTCTTTCAGAAGCAAGTGTTTTGGTTAATGCTTAAAGAGTATCAGTGGTTTAAAGTACGAGGTCTCAGGCTATGTCTAGCTGACTTCCAGAAAACAGTGAAAAAGAAATGATTTACCTAGCTTTATTTGTATGCTTAAAGGAAAGAAAAAACTCAGTTGAGGTTTTCAACAGTTTAAACAACGTTTTTTTAAAAAGCAACAATTGAGTTCAGATTTGAGTTGTGTCTATTTCTCCTGGCTAAATCCTGTGATTTGCTCTAGCTGAATCCAATTGATTCAGCTCTCGTAGCTGAAACCAATTAAGTAGTTTTTTCATTCAACAAGAACTTACTTGGTATCTCCTGGGGCTAAGCCAGGTGCTAGATGCTGGGGATGTCTCCCCTAGCCCAGAGGATCTTCCAGATTGTAGGGCACTGGGTGTTGGGGGCAGAATGCTGGACCTGCATGAAAACTGGCAGTGACAGCAAGTGCTGAAATGAAGGTGGCATGGGCTCCTGGAAGAGGTGATGCTGAGCATAGCTTTAATGCTTAGCAGAAACGAGCAGGAGGTGGGAGCAGGGGGAGTGGGAAAGGCATCCCAAGCAGAGAGAAGCACGTGCAAAGGTCCAGTGGCATGAATAAGCAGAACATACTCTGGGAACAGCAGGCAGTTTGGACTAACTTTAGTAAAGTGGGACTAGGGGAGTCTGATAAGAAAGGAGGCTGCAGAGGTGAACAGGGGAGAGCAAGCAAGGCCTTCTATGGCTCGGAGTTCATTCAGAAGGTCCCAGATAGGCACTGATAGTTTTAATGAAGGATGTGTCATGACTGCATTGAATATTAAGAAGATTAATCTCGTAGCAATATGGGTGTGGGATTGGAGAGGATGAAACCTGGAATGGTGACAGATGGCCTAACCTAAGAAAACAACAGTGGGATGTAGAGAAGGGGAGGCCTCTAAGCTGGTGCTGCCCCCACTGTGAGCAAAAACAAATACACATGCATCTAATACGTTCATTGTAAACATTGTAAATTTTACTGATATGAATGATGTATATTGCACAATTTACAAGTAATGAAATATAAAATACTCTTTCTTTCTTTCTTTCTTTCTTTTTTTTTGAGACTGAGTCTCACTCTGTCTCCCAGACTGGAGTGCAGTGGAGCGATCTTGCCTCATTGCAACCTCCACCTACTAGGTTCAAGCAATTCTCCTGCCTCAGCCTCCCAAGTAGCTGGGACCACAGGCATATGCCACCATGCCCGGCTAATTTTCTATTTTTAGTGGAGATGGGGTTTCACCATATTGGCCAGGCTGGTCTCAAACTCCTGATCTTGTGATCTGCCCACCTTGGCCTCCCAAAGTGCTGGTATTACAGGCGTGAGCCACTATGCCCGGCCATAAAATACTCTTTATTACAAATTCTATGTAGCCATTTGATTCTCACAGCAAGCATTCGTTGATTTTTGCTGAACTCTTGTACCCTTGGTCAGCCTATTTGCAACTGACGAATGAACGTAGTTCCAATATGAACGTCGGCTGATATTTTTGTTCGCATTGACAAGTAAGAAGAAAGTGAAACAATGAAGACGATTGTCTTAACGTCACTCTTCTGTCAATGACCTGAGTGACTGCTGGATCAGATCATAGTTTTTGAATTTGGATGAATATTTTCTCAATTTTTGTGTTATTCGCAATTTAACAACTATGGACACGACACACTTTTAGGTTTAATCTGCATGAACATTTTCTCCATCACTTTCTTAGTTTTCTTAGGGAATGAAAAAACAGCAAACCAAGCCCTAATTTGTAGCTTTTGCCAATTTCTGTGGTGTAAATACCACCACCATGGCCAATCACAAGCTCCCAATGTGATACAGCTGAACACAAAGGTGGAAGAGCTGTGCACCAGCACACCATTACATGGCATTTCCATTATAGAAATGTATTTCATTTAAATAAGCTCCAAAGCACAAACAACAGTAAAATGCAGTAAAATAATTTGGAAATGGTGAGTTTTGAGTATATTGTTAATAATAACTTATTTAACTGGAGGTTTTTATAATACTTTTTGTAATGGTTGTGTTTAACAACCAGCTTACAAAATTTCTGAAAATTAAACAGCTGGCTCTCACGGGCCAGTAGGAGCATTCTTCAGCATGTCACAGAATCCAAGAGAGGTTTAAGGAGCAGAATAGTGATGAGAAAATGACTCACGGGTGCGAATGAAGCGGGTACTTCCTTCTTCCTGGGGATGAAGCCGTTACTCACCAAATGTTAGACTCGTTGAAATGAACACCATGAAAAGATGACTATGAATTCAACTGCTAAGGAGTAGCAAGGGCTGGGGTGTGCAGCCCAGGACAATGGTACCTGTAGCTCCGTTGGTGAAGTCATTTCGGCTCTGAAGCCCTAGTTTTGCTGGCTTGTCTCTAGCCTCTTACCTGTCCTCTCCATATACTCAGTGGTCATGATATGAATATCTAGGATTTATGGAGAAACTACCATGTGCCAGACACAATAACTCATGGAACAGACAAGCAGAGAAGAAGTACCTTGCCCAGAGTGAGGTGGGATCAATCCAGCTCTGACCTTGGAGCCCGCTCTTCCAGCCACTATGCTTTTCTATTCCCATTCCTCTCCTGAATCTTATTGGCCCTGAGATGTCAGTGTTTTTAGCTGCTTTCCTGGCAGAGGTCTACTTTTGAGGCTGACTCCTAAACCCAGACTTCTTTTCACCCTTTGTTGCGAAACTGACCTGGCAGTTTCCATTGTTAACTAATCTTTTTTTTTTTTTTCCTTTTCTTGCCTTGGCTGTAAGCCTCCTTATTCCTGTATTTCCTTGAGCTATCATAGCCTAACATTGTTGGAAATAGAGTAGGTAGTGAAGGGAGGCAGGAAGGAGACGTGTAGGATGGTGCTCAGGAACCAGTTCCAGGAGAGCTGGTGCCAGGCGGGAGGCAGATCAAGGCTGAGCTGTCAGAACTCACTCTTCCATAGATGCAAGATGGGCAAAAGTGTCTGCCTCCATAGGAAATATGTTGGACATTTTTAAAAAGTACCACATAAGAATTTCTTTTATGTCTTCTATCAGTGTCAGTTTTGTATGATGCCAGTCCACAGAGTGCAGGCAGCTCCTGAAGTCCTTACCTGTTAATTTATTGAGTCATTCAGTCAGTGGGGGAAGAAGGAGCTCCAGCCATGAGTGTCCCCACAGAGCCTGCAGAAGGACAGGAGGTGCATCTAAGGCTGGAAAAAGGCCATCCAGGTAAGGGGAATCGGCTGGAGCTCAGTCTGAAGAGGCGGGTTGGAGGTCCTGTAAACCTTGCTCAGGATCTGAGCTGATCCTTTGGAGAACGGAAAGTAGCTGTGGCCGAAGGTTTTCATGAGGTGTGACATGGTCAGGTTTGTGTTTTAGGAAGAGGACTCTGCAAGACAGAGAATGGATCAGGGCAGGGGCAAGCTATGGTTGGTGGAAACCATTTGTTATGATTTGCATTTCAGTGGTCATTCAGGGGAGGGTGCTGGTGGCTTAGGAGGTCTGGGGCTGGAGAGAAACCGTGAATTTTAGAGAGATTGTGGAGATGGTGATTAAAGTGATGGGGAGTTTAGGGGTGGAATGGACACAAGAATGCTGTCCAAAGGTTTGGCTTGAGGGGTTAGGTGGTGGAAATGTCATTTGCTGTATTCAAATAAGAGAGGTTGAAGGAGGAGGAGGTGGAGAGAAGGTGAAATCAGTTATGTGCATCCAAGGGGGTTGTTTAAATGACATGCTGGGACCACCAAGCAGGGACTCAAGAAACGGGTCCGAGCTTAAGACATGGCTGTGGAGGGAATGGACTGACTGTTGGTAAATTTGGAGCATGTAGAGTGAACTGGGGGGGCAGGGCAGAGAGAAACCCAAGAACCACTGACATTTGGCATTGCCTTTATTCACTGTTACAAATAATGCATGGCAAATATCTCTGAATATACATCTTTGTCAATTATGTACTTGGTGTCAATTCCCAGAAGAGGAAGACCCTGATGGCAGGAATGGACATCCCTTGGCTCTTTATACAGATTACCACACTGCGTTACAAATCAACTGTCCCAAATTGGCCACATGTAAGGCCTCTGAGAGGAACGGTTTCATTGCCACCGCATGGGCACTGAGCACTCCTCATCGAAGCCCACTTGAGCAGTGAAAATGGGCCTCATCACTGCTGCTTCCACTGGCAGCTCCTTGGATTACAGGCAGGAGTGGACAGTTTTCCATATTCTTTAATAAGGAATCACAGTTTGTTTTATGACTTTTCTTAGTCTCACTTTCTCAATTAACTACTGCTGCTGGGCTCATAAAATTTTTCTCTCTTTTTCTTTGCACAGAATAGTTACTTTTGGTTTGATCTTCATCTCTTATCCCAGATGGCTGTATAGCTCTTTGTAGATATCACTGTGGGAAGCAGCTTTCTGACTCAGGGCCTGAGGAAGGGTATGTGCTAAATGAAGCCCAGGGGAAGAGCTTGAGATGGGAGTCTCCTCCCTGAAAGCACTCGGAGTGGGATGCTGGGCAATGCCTCTGCCCGCCCCACCTTGGCTGTCTCCCATTTCTTATCTATGCTACGGCAGATCTGTCTGTTAAGTGTGAGACACACAGTTAAGGAACCCCTCTTTTTAACTACTATTTTTAATGGTCTGCTCTGGGTAGATTAATTCGATTGAATGAAACTGCTTCAACTCCAGAGGAAAACTTTTAAGCATAGCATTCACCTAGTGGGATTTGTGTCAGGGTGAGCCACTTCTCAACTTGCATTCGGCTGGGAACCCAATGACGGCCCGGTCCTGCCTGAGTCCCATCAGCTAGAAGTTTATCCTTCAATCATCACAGCAGGAGGAGAGAAGGCTAGTCTCTCTGTGAAGGGGGACCTCTCAAGTCTGTCTGGCTCCTGAACCCCCCTGAAGGCTGCATTTCAGTGACCCTGGCCACTCTTGTACCAGGTACCACCTACCCCACCAGCAACATCCACATGCAGCACGCCTCTGTGCGTCCTGTTTCCTGTATGCTTTGAATGTTCCCTAGGAGGCACAGAATCGGCATTGCTGGGACTTGTGTTCTCAATTTTGATAGATGACTCTAAAATATCTATACCAATTTAATTTCCATATTAATGGGGGTTATGAGAGGGCCTGGTCTGCAGCCCCCACCTTGCTAATATTGAATATTTAAATTTTTGACCCTCTGATAAATTCTCATTGCTGTTTCGTTTTCCCTGATTTACTAGAAACACATAGCAAATCATTTCAAGTATTTATTGAGTAGTTGTATTTTTTCACCTGGTTATTTCTTAACTTTTAAATTAAAGAGTTTTCTTTTTTTCTAATTGATGAGTAAATAGTAATCCTTTTGCTATTGTATATATTTTCTCCTAGTCTGTTGCATATTTTCTTTTACATTTTATTTTCATATATGGTTGGATAAGAAATTGCAAAAAGTTGCAAAGAGCACAGAGAAATTCCTATACTCTTTCCCCAGCGGCCCCCAGTGATTATATATTACCCTACTACAGCACAGTGGCAAACCCAGACATTTGACATTGGTACAATACGTGTATAAACTACTATGCCATTATAACACATGTGTGAATTTATCAATCACGTTGTAAAACTATTCTGTCGCCACAAAGATCTCCCCTGAGCTCCCTGCCACTCTGCGCCTACTGTCTCTGCAATCAGTCTCACAATATGTGGCCTTTTGAGACTGGCTTTTCTCACTCAGCCTAATGCCTTGAGATCTATCCAAGCTGTTGCATGTATCGATAATTTGCTTTTTATTGCTGAGTAGTATTCCACGGTATGAACATGCTACAATCTGTTTAACCATTCACCAGATGAAGGACATTTTGATTGTTAGCAGTTTTCGGCTATCACAAGTAAAGCTGCTATTACAAATAACACACGTTCACATGCAGATTTCTGTGTGGATATTCGTTTTTGTGTCTCTGGGATAAGGGCACAGAAGCACAATTGCTCAGTTGTATAGTAAGGGTATGTTCAGTTTTTCTCTTTTTTAAAAGAAACCGACAAACTTTTTTCTAAAGTGGCTGTACCACTTACATTCCCACCAGCAACTTAGGAGAGATCCAGTTTCTCTGCATCCCCATAAGCATTTGGTATTGTCACTTTGCTTTTTTTTTTTTTTCCTGTCATATAGGTGGGCAGGAATCTCATTATAGACTTCATTTGCCTTCCCCTTATGGCTGGTGATGTTGAACATCTTGTCAAATGCTTATCTGCCATGTGTATATCTTCAGTGAAATGTCTTTCCATGCCATTTGCTCGTTTTTCTAATTGGATTGTTTGCTTTCTGCTGTTAGTTTTGAAACTTCTATAGACATCCTACATGTAAGCACTCCACATTAAGCACGGCACCTAAATCTACTTTCTGCCTCTATGGATTTGTTTATTCTGGATATTTAATATAAATGGAATTATACAACATGTAGGCTTTTACGTCTGGCTTCTTTTAATGTGTTCAAGGTCTGGGCATGCTATAGCATGTATCAGTACTTGATTCCTTTTTATGGTTGAGTAATATTCCATTATATGAATGGACCACATTGTATTTATCCATTCATTCCCTGATTGACACTGAATTGTTTCCACTTTTTGGTTATAAATAATGTTGCTATGAACATTCACATATATTATTTGCAGAAATATCTGTTTGAGTCCTTTGTCCATTTTGAAATTGGATTTTGTGTTTTTGTCACTGAATTGTAGGAGTTCTTTATATATTCCAGCTCCTAAACCCTTATCAGATTGATGATTTGCCAACATTTTCTGCCATTCTGCGGATTGTCTTTTCACTTTCTTGATAATGCCCTTCGATGCAGAAATGCCTTTTGATGTCTGTTGTCCAATTGGGTCATTTCTCTTGTTCTCTTCTCAATTCGTGGATTGTCTACTCAGTCTTCTCCATTCTGCTGTTGAGCCCACCCATAGTGTTTCTAATGTTGGTATTGTATTTTTCAGTTCTAAAATTTCTATTTGGTTCTTTACATTTCTTTGTTGAGCCTTTCTTCATTTGTTTTAACTGTGCTTGTCATTGCTCATGAAAATCCTGGCAGATCATTCTAACATCTGTGTCATCTTAGCACTGGCTTCTGTTGTCTTTTTTCACTCAAGTTGAGATTTTACTGGTTCTTGATATGATGAATAATAGCGATTGGATCCAAGATGTTTGGGTACTATGATATGAAAATCTGGGCCTCACTTACAGCTGCATTTTTAGCAGATGTTCCCTGATACTCTATTGACAGAAGTACTCTGCCTCATTACTTCCAGGTAAAAATGTAAGTCTAGACCCCACGTTGAGGGCATCTTATTATTGCTACTAAGGGGTGACTGTTCTGGCTCCCCTCTAGTACTCTGCTGATACCACCCTTGCTGGAGGGTCGGGGGCACCTTATTACTGCTCCTCATATGACACTTCAAGGGGTGCCCTGTTACCACTGCACAGTGGTGAATGTCCTGACCTCTACTACACCTTCCCTGGAACCACCCCAGTGGGGAGGCCAAAGGGCACCTTGTTATCACCAGCTAAAGGTGGAAGTCTAGGAGGTGATGCAAGTCACCACTAGGTGGGAATGAGAACTTCGGCTCCCACCTGGTCTTCTCTGAAATGACTGTGTGGACGAGATGACTATGCCTCAGAGCTGGATGAGTGTAAAGTCTGGGCTCTCCTCTAGGCCCTTGCTGACTATTTGTTGAAAAGGCTATCTCAAGACTAATTCCTTTTGCTCCTTTGTCAAAGATCAGTTAAATGTATATGTTTGATTCTATTTTTTGGCTCTCTGTTTTGTTCCTTTAATCCATTTGTGTATTCTTTCACCAACATCATATTCTCTAGATTAATATACTTTATAGTAACTCTTTTTTTAAATTGAAGAATGCATGTTAGAAGTTTTTATTTTTTATTTTACTTTTTAAACCTTTATTTTAGGTCTGGGGTACATGTGCATGTTTCTTATGTGGGTAATCTTGTGTCACCAGGGTTTGTTGTACAGATTATTTTGTCACCGCAATGCTAAGCCTAGGACACAATAGTTATTTTTTCATGCTCCTCTTCCTTCTCCCAGTCTTCATCCTCAAGTAGGACCCAGTGTCTGTTCTTCCTCTCTTTGTGTCCATATGTTCTCATCATTGAGCTCCCACTTATAAGTGAGAACATGTGGTATTCGATTTTTTGTTACTGTGTTAGTTTTCTAAGGATAATGGCCTCCTACTCCAACCATGTTCCTGCAAAGAACATGATCTCATTCTTTCTTATGGCTGCATAGTATTACATGATATATATATATATATATATATATATATATATATGACATTTTCTTTTTCCAGTCTACCATTGATGGGCATTTAGATTGATCCCATGTCTTTGCCATTGCGAATACTACTGAAATGAATATACACATGTGTGTGTCTTTATGATACAACAATTTATATTTCTTTGGGTATATACCCAGTAGTGGAATTGCTGGGTCAAATGGTAGTTCTGGTTTTAATTCTCTGAGGAATGGCTACACTGATTTCCACAAGGTTGAACTAATTTACACTCCCACCAACAGTGTATTAATATTCCCTTTTCTCTGCAACCTCAACAGCATCTGTTATTTTTTGACTTTTTCATAATAGCCATTCTGACCGGTGTGAGATGGTATCTCATTGTGGTTTTGATTTGCATTTCTCTAATGATCAGTGATATTGAGCTTTTTATCATGTGCTTACTGGTCACATGTATGTCTTCTTTTGAAAAGTGTCTGTTCATATCCTGCCCACTTTTTAATGGGGTTGTTTTTTTCTTGTGAATTTGCTTAAGTTCCTTATAGATGCTGAATATTAGACCTTTGTCAGATGCATATTTTGCAAATATTTTCTCCCATTCTGTAGGTCGTCTGTTGATAGTTTATTTTGCTGTGCAGAAGCTCTTTAGTTTAATTAGATTCAATTTTTCAAGTTTTGCTTTTTGTTGCAGTTGCTTTTGGCATCTTCATAATGAAATCTTTGCCAGTGACTGTGTCCAGAATGGTATTGCCTAGGTTTTGTCTTTGAGGGTTTTTATAGTTTTGAGTCTTACATTTAAGTTTTCAATCCATTTTGAGTTGATTTTTGTATACTTGTTTAAGGACGTAGTCTCGTTTTAATCTTCTGCATGTGGCTAGCCATTATCCTAGCACCATTTATTGAATAAGGAGTCCTTTCTGCGTTGCTTTTGTCAGCTTTGTTGAAGATCAGATGGTTGTAGGTGTATGGACTTATTTCTGGACTCTCTGTTCTGTTCCATTGGTTTATGTGTCTATTTTTGTACCAGTACCAAGCTCTTTTGGTTACTGTAGCACAGCAGTGTAGTTTAAAGTTGGGTAGCGTGATGCCTACTGATTTGTTCTTTTGCTTATGATTGCCTTGTTACAGTAACTCTTGAATTTGGATAGTATCAGTCCCACAAATTTGCTTCTCTTCTTCAGTATTGTGTTGTCTGTTCTAGGTGGCTTTTTCCCCCCTTTTCATTTAAACGTTAGAATTAGTAGTTGATATCCATAAAATACATTTCTGGGATTAAATCTATAGACCAAGTTGATAATAACTGATATTTTAACAACATTGAGTCTTCTCTTCGTGAACATAAAATGCTCATTTATTTAGATTTTAAAAATATTTAAAACAAACATTTTTACTTCTTTCATCAGACTTTTGTAGTTTTCCTTATAGGGATCTTATACATATTTTGTTAGGTTCATTTCTACATACTTCATAGTTTTTTGGTGTTAACATAATAATTGACATTGTGTTTATAATTTCATATTTCAGTTGTCATTGCTGACATTAATTAAAATCAAAACAGTTGAGTTTTTTTTACATTAGCCTTTTGTCCTGGAATGTTTCTATAATCACTTATTAGTTCTAGGAGTTTTTTTGTTTATTATTTGAGATTTTATACATAGACAATCATGTCATCTCTGAACAGAGATAACTTTATTTCTTCCCTTCTAATTTATATACCGTTTATTTCCTTTTCTTGTTTTATTACATTAGCTAGGACTTCCCAGGGTGAGAGGGGACATCTTTTTCTTTTTCCTGATTTTAGCAGGAATGCATCTAGTTTCTCACCCTTAGATAACATGTTGGCTGTAGACTTCTTTTTTTTTTTTTTTTTTTTTTTTTTTTTTTTTTTTTATTTTTTTTTTTTTTTTTTTTTTTTTTGCATATTTAAAAAAGATTAAGTTGAAGAAATTTCTCTCTATTCCTGGTTAGCAGAGTGTTTTTATCATGATTTCCTGTTGGATTTTGTTAAATGCTTTTTCTGCATTAAAAAATTTCATCATATGTATTTTTTTCTTTAGTCTGTGAAAGTGGTGGGTTACATTAACAAATTTTCAAATGTTAAACCAGCTTTGCATACTTGAATTAAATTTCACTTGGTCATGGCATATTATATTTATACATTGTTGGATTTGATTTGCTAGTATTTTGAAGATTTTTACATCCTTGTTCATGAAAAATGTTGATCTGTAGTTTTACTTCTTGTAAAATTTTTATCTGGTTTTGGTATTAGGACAATTATAGCCTCATAGAATGAATTAAGAAATGTTTCTTCTGCTTCTGTTTTCTGAAAGAGATTGTAGAGAATTAGTTTCATCTTTTCCTTAAATGTTTGATAGACTTTAACAGTAAAATCATTTGGGCCTGGTGCTTTATATTTTGAAAGGCCATTAATTATTAATTCAATTTATGTAATGCATATAAGCATAGTTAGATGATCTATTTCTCTTTATATGAGTTTTGATAGATTGTCTCTTTCAAGGAATTGATCCATTTCATCTAAGTCATTAAATTTGTGGGCATATTACCCTTTTTAATGTCCATGAGATTGGTAGTGATGGCCCTTATTTCATCTGTGATTTTAGTTATTTATGTCTTCTCTCTTTTTTTTCTCTCTTGGTTACTTGACTATGGGTTTATCAATTTGGTTGATGTTTTCAAAGAATCTGCTTTTAGTTTTGTCAATTTTCTCTATTGTTTTTCTGTTTTCAATTTTATTGATTTCTATTCTAATGTATTATTATTTGCTTTCTTTTATTCAGGCTTATGTTGTTATTTTTTTCTGTAGTTTCCTAAGGGTGGAAGGTTAGATTTTTAATTTTAGATCTTTCTTCTGTCCTAATATATGCATTTAATGTTATAAGTCTCTGTATAAGTACTTCCTTCATTGCATCTAACTTGTCTTTTCATTTTTGTTTACTTAAAATTTTTTTTATTTTCTCTTGAGATTTCCTTTTAGACCCATTTGCTGTTTAGAGGTGTGTTGTTTAATCTCCAAATAGTTGAGGATTTTCTGGCTATCTTTCTGTTATTGAGTTACAGTTTGGTACTACTGACAGCATACTTTGTATGATTTCTGTACTTTTAAACTTGTAATCCCAGCTACTTAGAAGACTGAAGCACAAGAATCACTTGAACCCAGGAGGTGGAGGTTACCAGTGAGCTAAGATTGCGCTACTGTACTCCAGCCTGGGCAACAGGATGAGACCTTGTCTCAAAAAAAATAATAAATACTGATCTGTAGTTTCACTTTCTTGCAAAATTTTTATCTGGTTTTGGTATTAGGACAATTATAGCCTCATAGAATGAATTAAGAAATGTTCCCTCTGCTTCTAAAGTAAATAAAGTAAGTTAGTTTATGACCTGATTTGTGATATGTCTTAGTGAATGTTCCATGTGAAACTGCAAAGAACAGGTATCCTGTTGTTGGATAAAATAGCCTATAGCCTATAGCCATCAACCAGATCCAGTTGTTTGGCAGTGTAGCTAGTGTAACTATGTCTCTACTGATTTTCTGCCTGCTGGATCTATTAATCCCTGATAGAGTGGTGCTGAAGTCTCCAACTGTAATAGTAGATTGCTTGTTCCACCTTGCAATTCTACAAGTTTTTACCTCATGTATTTTGATGCTCTGTTGTTAAGTGCATATGCATCAAAGATTATGTCTTCTTTTTTTTTTTTTTTTTT
>NW_016107641.1:800029-804679 GCF_001604975.1 Cebus imitator | reverse complement strand
TGGCATACTTAGACCTTTATATTTAAAGTGATTGTTGATGTTGTTAGATTAATAGCCACCATATTTATAACTGTTTTCTATTTGTTGCACTTGGTTTCTGTTTCTTTTTAAGATCTTCCTGTACTTTTCTGCCTTCTCTAGTTGTAATTCAGCATTTCATGTTATTTTAGCCTACAAGTTATATTTCTTTTTCAAAATATTTCTAGTAGTTGCTCTAGAGTTTGCAGTATACATTTACAAAAAATTTAAATCCACTTTCAAACAGCGCATGTGTAATACAGTTACCTATTACAGAGTCATATCGGTTTCCCTCTTCCGGCCTTTATAACTGACTGGCATTTATTTTACTTATTCATAAGGTATAATCACCCAATATGTTGTTTCTATTATAATTTGAAAAATGGTTACCTATTAGATCAATTAAGAATAAGGGAAATAAATGGCTTAAGATCTGTATTTCTCTTCTGCATCATTTTTCTTCTCTCTGAAGAACTTTAAACACTTCTTGCAAGGCAAGCCTACTGGTGACCAATATATTCAGTTTTTGTTTGTCTGAGAAAGTCTTTATTTCTTTTCACTTTGAAAGATAAATTTGCAGAATACAGAGTTCTAGATTGGTAGTTTTTTTACTTTCACACTTTAAATATTTCATTCTACAATCTTTTTACTTGGATAGTTTGTGAAGAGAAGTCCATAGTGATTTATCCTTTTTCTGCTATTTGTAAGTTACATTTCTCTCCCTCTCTTTCTTTTTTTTTGCTGAGGAATATTAATTTACTTTTTTTTTTAACTTTTAAGTTTAGGGGTACATGTGTTTCTTTTATTTATCCTGCTTGATGCTTTCTGAACTTTCCATATCTGTGGTTTGGTGTCTGTTATCAATTTTGAAACATTCTCAGCCATTATTCAATTTTTTTTCTATTCATTTCCATCTTCCCCTTCTGGTATTTCCTTACACAAATGTGACACCTTTTGAAATTATTCCACGGTTCTTGGATATTCTGTTCCATTTTTCTTCATTCTTCGTTTTCTTCACATTTCCATTTGGGAAGTTTCTATTGACACATCTTTAAGCTCCTTGATTCTTTCTTTGAAGGTGTCCAATCTACTGGTGAGCCCACTGAAGGTATTCCTCATTTCTCTTACAATGCTGTTGATTTCTAACTTTAAATTTTTTATTTTTAGAAATTCCATGTCTCTGCTTAAGTTGCCCATCTATTCTTGCATCTTGTTCGCCTTTTCCATTTGAACCCTTAGCATATTAATCATAGTTATTTTAAATATCTGATATGGTAATCCCAAGATTTCTGCTATATTGGAATCTGGGTCTTTCACTTGTTTGGTCTATTCAAACTGAGTCTTTTGTTGTTTTTATACATGACTTGTATTTTTTGTTGAAAGCTGGACATGTTGTATTGGGTAATAGGAGATAAACATGCCTTTAGTGAGAGCATTTATATTTATCTGGCTAGGAGTAATGCTATGTTTACTGTTTGCTATAGCTGTAGGTATTATAATTAATTTTATGTGTCAATTTTAATAAGGCCATGGGCTGCCCAGATGAAATGTTATTTTGGAATGTGTCTGTGAGGGCATTTCTGGGAGAGATCAGTGTTGGAATTGTGCTATGGGTGGGCATCATACATTTTATTCAGGGCTGGAATAGAACAAAAGACAGAGGAAAGAGACACTCATCCCTTTTTTCCTACCTCACTGCTTGAGCTGTGAGGTAGGAAAAAATGGATGGATATCTCATCTCATCCCCTGCTCTTGGACTGGGATTTACATAATTGGCTTCGGTGGTTCTTAGGCTTTCAGACTTGGACTGAATTATGCCATTGAGTTGCCTCAGTGGTATAATGGTCTCAATGGTCTTCAGCTTGTGGAAAGCAGATTGTAAAACTTCTCAGCCTCTATAATATCTATCTATATATGTATATAGATCTAGCTATTCTTAGCCATTGTTATCTTAAATGTTTCACATATTTTTCTACTCTTTTCCATTTTCTCCTTTGAGTGTCCCCTTACACATGTTATAGCTTTTGTAGTTGTGCCACAGTTCTTGGATATTCTATCCAATATTATACATTGCATACATATATATGTATATATATATGTTATGTATATATATGTATGTGTATATATACATATATATACATATGTATATATATGTGTGTGTATATATACATATATATACATATGTATATGTGTGTGTGTATATATACATATATATACATATGTATATGTGTGTGTGTATATATACACATATATACATATATATATATGTATCTTACTGGTTCTGTCTTTCTGGAGAACCCTAATACAGTAGGTATCTGATACTTCAATTTCTTCTATTGTTCTTGTTTTTCTCTCCCTTACTGTCTTTACTTTTTCCTAGAAACTCCTTCTTAAGTAGAATCTGGGCCTTGCTCTTCTTTAGCTGTTGTTATACAGAAGTCCTGGTGGTGTAGTGATAAGGTGGGAGGGAAGTGTGTGTGCTCTATAATTCTATGAGAAGTGAGTCTATTACCCTAGGCTGTGACCTTAGCTTCCTTCCCCCCAAGATAAGAAAACAAGTGTGTGTGTGTATACTCTCTCAAACACAGACACACACTCACATACACACTCACACACACATTCACATACTACTGGTTCCGTTTCTCTGGAGACCACCAACAGATATATTATGAATACATTACATATTAATCAAACATCACGTGAAATGGTTCTTCTTATATACAAGTCACTAGATTAGTAGCACATAATGCTTTAAACTAAATTTAAAGGTTCAAGACAAAGTTGCTTTTTAAATTCAGAGCTTTAATAAATTGAATACTAATTTAAACACATATGGCTTTAATTAGTCTTGTTATCTCACCACCCCAGCCTTCCACTCTTGCAGAAATTTAAATAGCCCTTACTAGCTGTGTGACTTTTGTGACTTTTAGTCAATTAAATTCTCAGTTAACCCATCCGGAAGTGGGGATCATTTTTGCCTTTTCTATTTTTAAGGATTTTTTGTGGGAATCACAGAAGTCTCTGAAAACTCTGTAAGCTATAAAGGGCTACTCTCCTTAGAAGTCATTATCATCAAATATAATTGGTTAGGATTCAACTAATTCACATCCATTATGAAAGTGTGCATCCTTTCATCTACAAATGCAAGATTCCATGTTGGAATCCTGAAGAATGGTAGGGCGTCCTCTAGTTGCCTTTCTTGTATTAATTAGCTTGTTCTGTTTTTCACACCCACCTTGTAAGGTAGGAGTTAACATCTCTGTTTTATAGTTGGGGAAATGAGGTGTGGATGGTATCCTTGTTCAAGGTCATACCGTGTCAGTGCTGTAGCCACTATTTAAATCAGGGGCTGTGGGGTAGAAAACAGAGCAGGGAAAGGTCTGTGTGGAGAAAGTGATAGTGATGCAATGTCAGCATCACTCACTCACTCAAGGTCAGGTTCTGGGAAGCTGACTGTCAGAGAGTTCCAGCAGACAAGAGCCTTGACACCTTTAACTCTTTAGGGCCTAGATGAGTCAGGACAGTCGTTTTCCCTTTCGGGGAAAAATGCGGTTTGCCTTCTGGCAAGTTTTGTTCAGATCTCTGGTCTGACTGTGGGCAGATGGTTTTTAATAAATGTCCAGAGGGAGAAGGAATGAAGAGAGACCAAAAGAAAAAAAGGAGAAGAGAGGAAAAGATCACTCCGAGAGCTTTGATTCCTTGGGAGTCCCGCATTCCTCCTGGTTCCTTCCTAGGGTGTCATGGAGATATTTAAGGCATTCTGCTAAGGTTGAAAATGGGATGTTTATAGCACCTCAATCCTGGCAGACAGATGGAAACAATTAACACCATATCTTAAAAATCCCATAGTTGGAAGCTGCTCAGCAGCCCTGATGCTTAAAATCCCTTTCTGGATGGTTGGAGCAGAGATGAAAAGAGATAAGAAATAGGATGTGCTCATCACCTTTTACACGCCAACCACCTGGACAGTTCCATAAGGTCACTGCTGCTATTAGCCCTATTTACCAGAGGATAAGACTGAGGCTCAGAGAGGTAAGTATGTGCCCTGTGCCCAGGGTCAAGGAGCTAAGAATTCAACCTACCAAAGTTCATGTCTTTTTCAGGCAAATAGGCAGAGACTGCTGAATGATGACAAAGAGCCTGGGGTGGTCTGAATAAAGCCTCCCTCTAAAAAAAGGTAAAGGTTGGCTGGGCATGGTGGCTCATGCCTGTAATCCCAGTACTTTGGGAGATGGAAAAGGGCGGATCACTTGAGGTCAGTAGTTCGAGACCAGCCTGGCCAACATGGTGAAACCTCATCTCTACTGAAAATACAAAAATTAGCCAAGCGTGGTGGTGGGAGCCTATAATCCCAGCTACTTGGGAGATTAAAAGGCAGGATAATTGCTTAATTTGGGAGGCAGAGGTTGCAGTAAGCAGAGATCGTGCTACTGCACTCCAGCCTGGGCAAAAGAGTGAAACTTTGTCTCAATAAATAAAGAAAAATAAATTTAAAAAAGGTAAAGGCCTGATTTGTGGGACTTGTGACTATTACAGGTAAAAAAAAAAAAAACTGCAGATGCAATTGGGTAAAAGGATCTTGAGATGGGAAGATTGTCTTGGATTATCTAAATGGAGCGTAACTAGAATCAT